>NC_034598.1:13323688-13346639 GCF_900095145.1 Mus pahari
CTCCTCTCCTCTCCTCTCCTCTCCTCTCCTCTCCTCCTTCTCCTCTCCTCTCCTCTCTCCCTCTTACTCTTACTCTTTCTCTCTAGCTTTTCCTCTCTCTCCCCCTTTTCTACCTTCTCTCTTTCCCCTTGCCTCTCTGTAATAAAGCTCTAAAACCATAGGCAGTTTCTGCTCATCAAGATCCTCTGTGCTCACTCTTGCCAGTGTGGGAACCTCTCTTCCCTTATCCCTCTCTCCCATAACCCCAGGACTGCAGGGAGTAACCCTGGGGCTCCCAGGATGGGCTGCCCCTTGTCCACTCCCTGTAGAGTGAGTCAGAGGCTTGCATGCCCACCAGGGGCTGAGTGGAAAGCCTGTAGCAGCCCTCCCACATCCGCCTGACAGAGCATAGGTGGAACTCTGGTTGGGTATGGGTCTTTCCTCCCTCTCTTTCCCTGCTCCCCCTTTTAGTTCCCACAGAGGTTCTCCAGGATACCCTGACCAACAATTTGAATGGGACATATTCTTGCCCTAACTTCTAAGTATACTCAATTGTCAGTTGTTATTTCTGTTTCTTCTATAGTTACTAGAGTAAGAATATTTGCATCTTTTTTAAAGACTTTACAAAGAGATATTTTAGTTATGTTCTAGTTTTCCTTTATATTATTCAACAACTAGTTGAAAATGTGGCCTGTGGGCTATTTCCTGTTTGGTTTTGGTGTTGCAGTAAATCCTCTATATCTGGCTGAAGGGCACTGAGTTTGTGTTTGTCTCAGGCCCTGTTCCTACACAGTTTTCAAAGGTTCTCTTAGACTAATTGCACTCTGAGTAAAAGAGAATCATAAATGTTATCCAAATCCGTTTTAATCACTCTCCTTTCCTTTTCTGGCCTGAGTGAGAATGTGTAGAAATTTCTTGGAATGGTGTACCCTTCAGAAATACCAAGAATGAAAATACAAAATGATATACTGTCACACTATATAATGAAGTCACTGCATTTTTATTTTAATGTTCTTTCCTTTGTGATTAATTTTAGAGTAAGAATTATGATTTATTAATCTAGAAATGCCTACATAATTTGTGAACTTATGTCCAAAAACTTATTTAGAATATCTCACCTTGAACTACAAAATGCCCATTATACATCAAAGTCTAAACCTGCAGAGGATCTTTTTGAGGACTATTCATGTATTTGAGGAATTCATATTTTCACATAGCAAACATTTATGGAAAATTTAAAATTACTGTATTTTATATCATATAGTAACTTAATTTATAGTTTTAATTTAGTAAACTTCAGTAATTTGTTCAAGGATCCAGTCAGGCCCAATGTTTTCAGTCAAAATGGTTCTTATTATGCCTTCTTTTCTCCATTTGGATACACTAACTGCTCAGCTTAGCCATGCATATCCATGTTTTACTAAATAAATTGATATGCATTTTATAATAACTAGCAGGCACCTATTGTGAACCTGCTGTGCTGCCATTACATAATTTTTGAGGTATTGCTATTAATTTTTATGACAAATCATTGAGGCAAATCTAAGCATCTGCTTTTTGCAGTGCACTGCCCTAGAATCATTATGTTTCAACTCATTTTGGCATTTCTTTAGCAATTCTATTTATTCATTAAACTCTACTTTCATGGCTTGACTTTGTCTAGTATTTCATTTAATTGTTTATATTGTAACACTTTCTATTAACGCATTCTTAGGTCATTAGAAATATAATTCTATTTGGAATATATTGTCTTTTATGTTAGCTAAGCTGCTTTTATCAGGTCTGATTACAATAGGATAGCTGCTTTTGTAAAGGCATATTGTCTTCATTGTTCATGCTTGACTTTTGTTCTGTAATTTGGTATCTGTAATTATGATATTTTCAGGTGTCTCCTAGTTTAGAAACCTGATATCACATTTCTGGATGGGTGTTCAGTTTTTGGTAGCTCTTGTTAAAGTACAGGTCCCACCTGGGCAATAGTTCTATAGGTTAGTGGGGAGGTGTCTCAATATAGGTTCTAGCTGTGTGTGGTAGAAAGCAGTTCTGTTAATCAGTCAAGAATCACTAAAGATGGAGAGGGGCTAGAGGGGAGACTGAATTTTAGTCAAATGTGGTAACTGTAGGTTCCATGTAGCGATTAGTTCTGCAGGTAGGTGGAGACTTACAAAGAGGCTGTCTGTTCTAAGTACAACCCATTATTTTATATAATTAATGCATGGTAATTAAATTATATTAATTTATATGAATATAATATTATTCATAAATAAAATATGCAGGGAGTGTTTTTTCATTTCATTTGTTGTTTATAGATAGTTAACAAAAACAATCAGGGCTAAAACAATTTGAATTTTCTGGGTAGTATAATTGCAATATGTTTGGTTATCATGAGAGAACAACTGGATATTGTGCCAATTTGATTAGCACAGAATTTGTCTTTTGCAATGTTTGTTGGTGGGCACTTTTCCTTAAATAACATTGAAGTGGAGATCATCTGCATATGAATTGATACATTTAATATTTTTGTAACAAGTGAGCAAAACAACTTTTCTTACTTTTCATTATTGTCCTCACTTAACAAAAAGAGAATGAAAAGAATGACAAATTCAGTCCCACAATCATATTTAAATGAGTTAGTTTACAATTGGTCAAAATTATATTTTCACTTTCAAGAATATGTGAAAAACTTAAAATTGCTATATTCACTGTTTCCCCCAATTTTTATTAGGTATTTTCTTCATTTACATTTAAATTGCTATCCCGAATGTCCCCTATACCCTTCCCCTTGCTCCCCTACCCACCCACTCCCACTTTTTGGCCCTGGTGTTCCCCTGTACTGGGGCTTATTAACTTTGCAAGACCAAGGGGCCTCTCTTCCCAATGATAACTGAGCAGGCCATGTTCTGCCACATATGCAGCTATACATGAGTTCTGGGGCTACTGGTTAGTTCATATTGTTGTTCCACTTATAGGGTTGCAGACCCCTTCAGCTCCTTGGGTACTTTCTCTAGCTCTTCCATTGGGGGCCCTGTGTTCCATCCAATAGCTGACTAGAGCATCTACTTCTGTTTTGCCAGGCACTGGCATAGCCTCACAAGAGACAGCTATATCAGGGTCCTTTCAGCAAAATCTTGCTGGTATATGCAATAGTATCTTCATTTGGTAGCTGTATGCACTTTTAACATATAACTACACAATATTTTAGCTTTAATATCTTTCCAGAAAGTAAGAATTATTCTCAGAGAACATTATTGGACCAATTCTGATGAAATAATGTTCAACTAAACATCTCATATTTTATTTAACTTAAACCACATTTTAGTATCATTATTGTTTTATTTGTATAGAGGACAAAATTGTGTGGATGGGAACATTACATTAAAACAGGGTGAAAATTACAACTTATACATTCAGGTTTTACACACATCATTTTTCTTGGCTGTTGGGAGTTTGTTTATAACATTTGTTTATAAAAAGTGATGGCCTGGCAGTTATGGCATACACCTTTAATCCCAGCACTTGGGAGGCAGAGGCAGACTGATTTCTGGGTTCGAGGCCAGCCTCATCTACAGAGTTCCAGGACTGCCAGGGCTACATAGAGAAAACCTGTCTTAAAAAAAAAAAAAAGTGGTGACTAAAACTGCAGCTGTGTCTTAGGGTTTTACTGCTGTGAACAGACATCATGATGACCAAGGCAACTCTTACAAGGACAATTTAATTGGGGTTGGATTACAGGTTCACTCTCTTATCATCAAGGTAGGAAACATATCAGCATTGAGATAGGCATGATGTAGGCTGAGCTGAAAGTTCTACATCTTCATCTCAAAGCTTCTAGCAAAATATTGGGCTTCTAGGCAGCTAGGGTGAGGGCTTTAAAGCCCCAAATCACAGTGCCACCCCTACTCTAAAAGGCCACACTACTCGAACAGGGCTACACCTTCTGACACTGCCACTCTCTGGGCCTAACATATACAAACCTTCACAAAGTATCGTGTTACTGGGAATTGTTACTCAGTACTCAGGTAATTACACTATTTACCTATGAAATATTATTAAAATGGTTAATATTTATTTTATAGGACATCATGACACATGACTACATAGCACTTTATTGGAATAATTTAACATTAGAGCAGAAATATCCCAAACTAAACCAGTGAGTTACATGTATACTTGGAAAAATGCTGGAACAATTGGTCTAAATATCTACTTAAATGCTCACTTCTGCTACTTCTACCTATGTGATATAAAGAGTATGCATTTTTGAAATGGTTAGACTTCATGAAAGACATGGATAGTTTAGCAGTTATGTTCAGTAAATGTTTTATTTTATCTTTCAATAAGTAATAATAAATCATTAGAATAGTATATACTAAACATTTGTATTATTTCAAATATATTCCCAGGCACTGTCAGAAATATACTCATACCCCATGTAACTCTCAAAGGATCAGATTTGAAACGTAAGAATCTCTGAGAAGATATAAAAATATTTTGATATAAGTAGAACACAGTATGTGAGAATTTCAGGGTGAACTATCTACTTCAGATTACTGTGATTTTTTACAGAGAGCATGGAAGTATGTTAGAAGAAGATTAAAGTAAGGACTATTTGATGCAGGTTTAAGGATGAATGTGTGACTTGGGGATATGTGTGTAGTTACAGAAGCAGAAACTGAATTACAAAACATTATTGTGATGGGTAAAAAATATTTAAAGTAGTATTATATTAAAATTTTAGAAATTTCAAATGTCTTTAATAAATTTTTGGTGAAAACATTATAGAGTTCTCAACTATATCAATACTTTTCTTTTAATTTTTTATTTCACTAATACCTAAGATCTCTTGATAGTGAAATTTTAATGATTACCAGAATAAGTTTTTTTTCTGTAAACCATTTGGGAAGTGAGTTAATAAAAAGAATTTTTACTAAGTACACTACGTTTGTAAAACTCATAATGCTTCTGAATATTTAAATATATTATGCTCCTCAATATTTGAAATTATACATATAATACATGTATTCATAAAATATTGAATATCCACTAGAAAATGAAATATGGGACTAGAGATATTGTTTTAATGGTTAAGATCATTGATTAAGAACTAAAACATGATTCCCAGTACCTACTTGGTAGCTCAAAATTGTCTGAAACCTCAGCTATATGTAGTACAAGATCCTTTTATGAACTCAGTGGATACCAGGTATGCACATGGTATGCAGAAAATAATCCTATTCACATAAAGTGAAGTAGTAGTAATAAAATTAGGAAATGGAATAATATTGAACATTAATTATTTTTTTCTGAAATCAAAGTGTGATTATTTAGTCAATACTATCAAAATTTGCAGTAAAAATGTCAGTTGGTTTTTACAACATTCTGAAAATGTAGTGCGGGTTAGAGAATCAGATAAAGTAGAGATATGCTTTAATTTCTAATAATTCTATGAAAACCTATATATTGGTCAGTGCTGTAGGTGAAGGAGGTTGGTTTTCATTCATATTTCATGTACCCGTATGTATTAGTCAGGGTTCTCTAGAGTCACAGAACTTATAGATAGTCTCTATACAGTAAGGAATTTATTGATGACTTACAGTCTGCCATCCAATTCCCAACACTGGTTCAGTAGTAGCAGTGAATGGAAGTCCAAGGATCTAGCAGTTGCTTAGTCCCAAACAGCAAGCAGGCAAAAGAGCAAGAGCCAAGACTCCCTTCTTTCAATGTCCTTATATGGTCTCCAGCAGAAGGTGTAGCCCAGATTAAAGGTGTGTGCCATCACACCTTTAATCCCAGATGACCTTGAACTTGGCAATCTCCCTGTCTTCAAGATCTCTATACCAAGATCCAGGTCAGAAACTTCTATCTCCCAGCCTCCAGATTAGGGTCACTTGTGACCCTTCCAATTCTGGATTGTAGTTCATTCCAAATATATTCAAGTTGACAACCAAGAATAGTCACTACACCTTGTAATGACAGCCAGTTTCACTGGACATAGAGATGTCTAACATGCATTCTGTGTTTTGAACTCTTTTCTAAGAGTGCAAATGATGCTGAAGGAGTATGATTAAATAACATGATAGTCTACTAATGAATTTCAAATGTCAAAATTGAGAGGTGGTGTATCAGGCAGAACTGCAAGATGGAATTTACAGAGAAAATGGTTGTACAGGTCTGTGTCTTTAAAGAGTTTGTGTCTTGTCATAGGCCATTTTCCTCCAGTTTTATCTTGTCTACCATGAACTAAGCAGCTTCTGCCACCTGGTAATATATCCATGGTATTCTGTTTCACTTAAAGCCCTAGAAGTTTATCTGACTGATCTTAGAATAAAATTGTTAACGAAAAATAATCATTTCTTCATTTATTTATTAAATTTATATTAAATATAAATTTATTTATTCTCTCTGTGTGTGTTTCTGTGTATGAGTGCACTGGATGTGCACTTGTGCTTCTGTACAGGTGCTCACACTTGTGGAGGCCAGAGAAGAAAATTAGATCCCTGTAGATGGAGTTACAAGCAGCTATGAACCATCAAATGTGGACACTGGGAGCCAGACATTGGCCCTCTTCAAAAACAGTGCATATATTATTATCCTTGACCAATAACTCCAGTGTTCTTTCCTTTAAACTGCTTCTCTGGGATATTTTTAGTGTGCTAAAACCCTCAGCTACACAGTGTTTGAGAAGTTATGATATCATGTTGAGCAAAGGAGAAATTTCTAAACACAGATTAACTATTCAATTTAAGAAGTATTTTATTTTCCTTAACATAGTGGAATTATTGAGTGTGGTAACACCTGATGCTTTATAATAAGTGTTTCAGGCAGAAGCATTTGAAGTACGTAACATTTAATAAAATCTCAAAAAATGGCTATGAATGAAACTAACATAGGAAAATATGAGGAAGATGGTTTCATAATATGAATACTGAATGAAAGAATTCACATGGTACTTTTACTACAAGCTACTTTAATTCATTCACATCATGAAATTATTCATGGCATGTAGAACCTGAGAATTGCTAGCCTCATAAACTAGGTACCAATATAATTGTGTCCAGTGTTTACTGAAGTTTTTCTAAAATTCAGGAGCAAAGAAAATGTTTTATATTTATGCATTCAAAAGATAGATGAGTAGACAGAAGGTGGGGATGATTAAAGAAGATATGTAGCGGAAGATTTCTCTAATCGATTGGGTTATAAAGATGACAAGAAGCCAATCACTAGGTGAGGAGGAGTTGGGACTTTCAGGTCTGAGACAGGAAGAGAGTATGCAGGAGAAAGAATTTCTTTTTTTTTTTTTTTTTTAAATTACACATTTTATTTATCTACATTTCAAATGTTATCCCCTTTCCTGGTCTCCCTCCGAAAACCCCCTCCCCTTACTTCCTCCTCCCTCTCCCTTCGCACCAACCCCCACCCACTCCTGCTTCCTGGCCCTGGCATTTCCCTACACTGGGGCATAGAGCCATCATAGGACCAAAGTTAATGAGTTGATGGTGATAAATTCCATGTCCAGCAATTGTGTTATCTGTCAAGTCTAAACTAAGAATGTCTGGTGTTTTCCATTTTGCACCAACTCATCTGAGCTATAGGAGAAAGGTACCACAGTGTAGCATGGGTTGGCAAGAGTGCACCCCCAGCTAGCCACAGAAATTTGGGTTTGCTGAGTACTTTGTCATCAGCTAGCCAGAGAGGTTGGAGGATTTGGAACAGTGGTTCAGGGGTTCAGCAGTTCCACAGCAAGTGAACCAGGGGAAGTTCAGCTAACTGGCACATGGGAATAGCCATGGGTGTGGGGAAATCATCGGAGCCGGAAAGTAGCTGGTGATAGCATGAATTATTTTTATTAATTATTACACACAACAAAGATGAATGTTCAAGATTGCATTATTTAATAAATATAATTAGTAACAAAACTGCAAAGAACAGTCTTAAGAGCTAACACAAATAAAAGATTGTAATAGTCTTTATTTTGACCCAGTATGACATAAAACTATGTATTTATTGTTAGAGTTCCATATTTGCTAAAATCGCATCTACCCCTTTTCATCTCCCACAGAACAAACACACCACCAAGAGAAAGAGAAGATGTATCCACTCATCTACTGACTGCATTTTGGAGAAATATCATTAACTTCATGATGGGTTAGGGTTGATGAACTTACCCTTTATAGTTTCTTTTTTTAAAGAACTATTCTCCAAATTTGTTCTTTGACAATTTCACACATTCATAATTCATCATCATTACTTTCACACTCCACTGTTTTTACCTCCTTTCTACCACTGGTATCGCACTTTCTTCCCTAAATTCTCTTTCCCACATTCTCTTTTTGTTTGTTTGTTTCTTTAAGAAATGCCCCCCCTTTTATACAAGGTCATGTTAATTAATTCTAATTAGATTTTAATTTTTAATTAATTTATTTATTTACTTGTTCACTTTATATCCTGCTCACTGCTCCCCTCCTAGTCACTCTCCACACACAACCCTTCCCACATTCTTCCTTCTCCCTCCCCTTCTCCTCTGAGCAGGTGGGGGGATGGATCCTGGGTATTCCACCACTCCAGGATTTCAGATCTCTGCAAGGCTAGGTACATACTCTCTCACTGAAGCCAGACAAAGCAGCCCAACTAGAAGAACATATCCCACAGACAGTCAACGATTTTTTATATAGTCCCATCCCCTGTTCCAGTTGTTTAGGACCCACACGAAGACCAAGCTGCACATCTTCTACCTATGTCCCGGAAGGCCTAGGTCTAGGCCCTGTATTTTATTTTGTTGGCAGTTCAGTCTCTGAAAGCCCCAAGGGTCCAGGATAGTTGACTCTATTGATCTTCCTGTGGATTTCCTATCTCCTTTGGTGCCCACAATCCTTCCTCATATTCTTCCATGAGAGTCCCCTAGTCCCATCCACTGTTCAGTTGTAGCTGTCTGTATCTATCTGAGTCAGTTGCTGGGTGGAGCCCCTCAGAGGACAGGCTCCTTTCTGCAAGCATAACAGAGTATCACTAATAGTGTTAAGGATTGGTGAGCTGTGTGTCCCCAGGAATGGAACAACAAATTGGAGCCTGCTGAGCTCACAACTGGGCACACACTGATGAAAATCAGTATGCTTTCCCAGAATTTATCTGGAGGAAATCTTCGATGATGGAAAGGCTCCTAAATATTTCTGTAATTCATAATTAACTGTTGATAGGCAAGGTATACGCTGGCCCAGTACAGGTAATCTCAGCACCTGTGAGCTAATGTTTGGAGTATCTATGCCATTCTCTCAGCTCTTATATTCTTTCCACTCCCTTTTGCATAACATTTGCTTAACATTACAGGATGTGGAATAAATGACTAATTTAGTGCAGAACACTCATCCTTCACTTATTTCCCGCTCCTTGAATAGCCATGAGTGTCTGCACTTGACAATGTTCTCTTCAAGGGTAAGTTTTTTCTGATTAACACTGACAGTAGCATTTGTTCATGGATATAAACATAACTAGAAGACATCCCAATGCTAATTAGCAAAATAACAGTAGTGCATTGCCTCTGCGGCCTATGTCTTTCCAAGCTACAGGTTCTTCATAGAATTGCAGTAGCAGTCTCATGTATGACTGTTCAGGTACAGAGGGTATGCATACTCTATGGGTCAGGATTTTACTCTAGCCTTGTCCCCTAGAACCCCTGTTTTTGAACAGTCATAAATGTGGGGATATTTAAAAGGTGTGGTGTTTCTGAAGAAAGTTTGTCAGTGGGAATAAGTTTTTAGAGTCAAGAGATTTAAATTATTTCATTCACTCTCTGTTTTGTGCTTGCAGTTCAAGATGTGTACTCTAATCTTGGTTCTTGAGGTGCCATATCTACCACTATGTCTTCTGCTTCCCTGACAGGATGCACTTATCCCTATGAAAATGTAAGCCCAAATAAAGTCTTTTAAGAAAGATACAGAAACTGCCTTGGTTGTGGAATTTTTATCACTGCTATAGAGAAGTAATTAAGCACGTGGGTTGCAGGTATCTTGGCTTCCCTAACCAAGGAGTATATGCAACTATAAGAATGAATGCTTCAGGTGAGGAATCTGGCTGCATACTTTTGGCTTTAATAACTAAGATGTACATATTGTAGCACTTCAGAGGAGAAAGACTCAGAGACCTCTTTCATGCTCATCCATGGCTAGCATGCTGAACAGTAAGAGTGAGCTATAGAGACATAAAGGTCAGGAAGCTCTAACTTGTCCACACCGTGTGTGCAAGGGTAATGGAAGTGTGTGCAGGACATAGAAAATCCAGGAACATTTAACCTGTCTCACTGGGATTCCATGACAAAGCAGACTTAGGTATGAGAAGGACAGAGTTCTATCCTGATTTGCCCAGTTAGGAGGAATTAGATAGAAGTATTGTTGGGAGGAGGAAGGTCCAGGATTGTAACCTTTCCTGGTGGAAAGCAAGCAGAGTAGGACAACTGTAGACTGAAGATTGAACTTTTGAGGACCCCTGTGAAGGATGCACAGGGTAGGTGAGGTGTTTTCCATAGTTTCTAAAGGGCAAAAATGGTAGTGTTAGAGAAAAAAATGTATAATTAGTTTATATTTTTAAATTGTGGTTCTTACCTACAAGGTTCACAGGAAAGCTAAAAAGATAGATTTGAACATTATTGTCTTCTTTCTCTAGACAATGAGCATATGGTTCTCAATAGACCTTTACAATAGTTAGGTTTCAATTAAATCTCTTTCTATTACAGTCTTTGACAAAGTGTCCTCTAAGAGTTTAAGCTTCCAGAAAGCAAGAAAACTAAAGGGGAAAAGGAAGGAAGAAAATAAGAGAAAGAGGGAGGGAGGAAGGAATAAAGACAATAGAAAGAAGGAAATATTGTTGAAAAGAAAGATATAAATGGGAGTGAGAGAAAGAAACAGAGGAAGAAAGGAGAACATAACAAATTACACACAAACACAACTACAAAGGAGAGTTTAAGTAGAAAATTATGAAGAGAAAACAATTCTCATCTTTCATATCTGATACCCGCAGTTAGAACATGAAAATGGTCATAAAAGTAGAAACAGTTGTTTCTTTCCTCCCTGTGATTGAAAATGAGATCATATTGTAATGTACCCAGGCAAGGTCTCAACTACTTAGATAAAAACCCATCCTTGCCAGTCAGTATTATTATACATTGAAAGTTATGAAATGGATTATTGATTGGTGCTGTTTGATGTCTTCATTTATAACATTTGTAATGACAGACTCATTCCAGCTTTCTGAACCCTTGAGCAGGAACAAATAATTTAATAGAGAAATATTGTAGAAAAAAGTATTTTCATTACAAATATAATCAGACATTCAAAGTTTTGTTGCAAATAATTTTTAGATTTCTCTCTCTCTCTCTCTCTCTCTCTCTCTCTCTCTCTCTCTCTCTCTGTGTGTGTGTGTGTGTGTGTGTGTGTGTGTGTGTGTGTGTGTAGCTGATGCATTCCTAGTGCCCACATATGTCAAAAAAGTGTTTTCAATATCCTGGAATGATGTTACACTTATGAGGATGAGGGTGCTGGGAATCAAACCTGGGCCCTCTATAGGAACATCAAGAATTCTTAAACACTGATCGATCTTGTGATCTATATTATATTCTCATTTATGTTCTCATGTGTATTATAAACTATTTAAACATTCTTGTTAATTTCTGTTTTCAACCTCACACTTGGAATTTTATCCCATCTTTCATAAAACATGTTTTCTTTTCATTTTCTTTTCTATAGTAATTGATCCTAAAATGTTTGATTGTCCATATAAAGTATACAGTGTATATTCACTGTATGATACAAGTAATACACACATATAATACATAGCCCAAAATGTAAAAATTGTTTTAAATATAAATTAAAATAATTCTTTAACCTGTCTTTTATACACCAAATAAACATATTTCCTTAGCTAGCTATTTTAGGTAGAGTAAAAAATAAGATAAGTACAATACTGTAAAAACAAAAATTGACTATTTTATTTTAAATTGTAATTGGATGCATGTCAACTTCAGGTGAATGATAATCATGTGTTGAAAATGTAAAGAAGAAAAAACAATCCATAAAGACATTTGAAGGATAATTAACTAAGATTTTTTTTAAAATTTGTATTAGCTCATATAGTTTGTCTTATATCTCATGAATATACAGAATATTGAACTGTATTCTTAGACCAGCACTTACTTTGACTTTATATTTTCAGGCTCTAGATGCATTTATTTCATAGTTCTAAAAAATGATTACAAGGATGAGCCAGAACAACACTTAGAAAGCTTTTTGCTATTGCTGCAAAGATTGAAATATTGTTTTATTTTATATTCTCATTGGATTTTCTAATGCCCAAGGGAAAAAAATTCTTTCAACTTACAAACTATCTAGGTCAAGGTCATAGCAGTTTCAGAGACTTTTCTGCTTATATCAACATTTTTAAATTTCCAAATTCAACAACAGATTTCCCTCATTACAGGAAAAAAATATATCTTGCTCTTCCCTTCACATTTACATGATGATAGAATTTAATATAACCTATCTGCAGGGTTGTCATATTTCCTATAAGATCTCTTTGATTTTTCATGCCAGACTGTCAGTTGGTGATTCCCAACTGCTACTCTTGGCTTACAGTCTTTAAAATATCACTTGATTGTAGAGTTCTTTTTAACTCACTACCGTCAGTCTTCATGAAAATTTTAAATGAAATACTGACAGTTTTCATATTCATATTCATTTAGAATATATGCACCCTCTGCAGTTCTTCATATTTTTGCATGAAATAGATTTAGACATAGGGATACAAAATGTTACAGATAATTCTGTTGAGTATTAGCTATCCCTAACAACCTATTAATTTTTGAAATATTTTATTCAGTACTATGATATATTGTCATAGAAGAAATGTGATTTCAAATTATTAGGGTCAAAATAGAGCATTATCATATTAAAATACTCAAGTTGTTCACAAATACTGCCCAGGTGAACTCCAGTTGGGTCATCACAAAAATATTAACCCCTAAAGAGTATTATCACTCTGAATGCACTCATCAAACGACTTGGGTATAGATCAATATATTGTTCTAGCTTCATGTTAGCAATTATATGCATCAAAACTTTACCCACTTAAGTCTTTAAAAATTGTTTTACAAAGAAGTACAGAAAATTTCACAAGTTAAATGTATAGCTATGGCATTATTTATAGATATTTTAAGTATATAATGCATTAAAAATGATTTAATCATTTTGTCTATAATTTTGATTTCAGTGAGAATATTTATGAGTTGATTGATGCATTGTTAAATTGCATGAATATAATAGAAACATTTTAATTTTTTTCTCTTTTATACTCCAAGCACAGAGAATGGTTTATATGGAAGAACAATACATAGATAATCAGTAAATCTTTGACTACATGTAATAGTTTCATCTTATTTACAATGTTTTTGACCAAGTTTTCAATTATTTTTTCCATGATATTCATAAGTGATCAAGTTTTTCATGGACATTAATGTCCCTTATCACAGTAACTAGAATGACTTGTATATAAGGTTCTATGACATCACATAAAATATTCATTCATTTGCAATTTAATAGATTCCAGAAAGTGTATAATTAATAATCTTAATTTCAACTATAACTTATATTTAGAATTGAGAGTTCATCTTGGAGATTTTACCTTTGCTGAGTATTAAGTGCCCCTTCTTGTCTTTTTTAATAACTTTGGGTTGGAAGACAATTTTATTTGATATTAGAATGGCTACTCCAGCTTGTTTCTTCAGACCATTTGTTTGGAAAATTGTTTCCAGAGCTTTATTCTGAGGTAGTGTCTGTCTTTGTCCCTGAGGTGGATTTCCTGTAAGCTGCAAAATGTTGGGTCCTGTTTGTGTAGCCACACTATTAGTCTATGTCTTTTTATTGGGGAATTGAGTCCACTGATGTTAAGAGAAATCAAAGAAAAGTAATTTTTGCTACTTGTAATTTTGTTATATTTCTGTTCTTGTGGCTGTCTTCTTTTAGGTTTGTTGAAGGATTACTTTCTTGCTTTTTCTAGGGTGTAGTTTCTATCTTAGTGTTGGTGTTTTCCCTTTATTGTCCTTTGAAGGGCTGGATTTGTTGAAAGATAGTGTGTGAATTTTGTTTTGTCATGCACTACTTTGGTTTCTCCATCTATGGTAATTGAGAGTTTTGCTGGGTATAGTAGCCTGGGCTGACATTTGTGTTCTCTTAGGGTCTGTATAACATCTGTCCAGGATCTTCTGGCTTTCATAGTTTCTGGTGAGAAGTCTGGTGTAATTCTAATAAGCCTGCCTTTATATGTTACTTGACCATTTTCTCTTATTGCTTTTAGTATTCTTTCTTTATTTAGTGCATTTGTTGTTTTGATTATTATGAGTTGGGAGGAATTTCTTTTCTGGTCCAGTCTATTTGGAGTTCTGTAGGCTTCTTNTATGTTCATGGGCATCTCTTTCTTTAGGTNTGGGAAGTTTTCTTCTATAATTTTGTTGAAGATATTTGCTGGCCCTTTAAGTTGAAAGTCTTCATTCTCATCTATTATCCATAGGTTTGGTCTTCTCATTGTGTCCTGGATTTCCTGGATGTTTTGAGTTAGGATCTTTTTGAATTTTGCATTTTCTTTCATCGTTGTGCCCATGTTCTCTATGGAATCTTCTGCACCTGAGAGTTTCTCTTCAGTCTCTTGTATTCTGTTGCTGATGCTCACCTCTATTGTTCCTGATTTCTTTCCTAGTGTTTCTATCTCCGGAGTTGTCTCCCTTTGGGTTTTCTTTACTGTTTCTACTTCCATTTTCAGATCCTGGATGCTTTTGTTCAATTCCATCCCCTGTTTGGTTTGTTTTCCTNTAATTCTTTAAGGGATTTTTGTGTTTCTTCTACCAGTTTAGCAGTGTTCTCCTGTATTTCTTGGAGTGAGTTATTAATGTCCTTCTTAAAATCTTCTACCACCATCATGAGTTATTATTTTAAATCCGTGTCTTGCTTTTTGTGTGTATTGGGGTATCCAGTACTCACTGTGGTGGGCATACTGGGTTCTGATGAGCCCAGTGTTCTTGATTTCTGTTATTAAGATTCTTACATTTGCCTTTTGCCATCTGGTAATCTCTGGTGTTAATGTTCAAGCTGTCTCTGGCTGGAGTTTGATCCTCCTGTGATTCTGTTAGCCTCTGTCAGCATTCCTGGGAATCCAACTCTCACCTGAGTCCCAGTGGTCAGAGCACTCTCTGCAGGCAAGCTCTCCTCTTGCAGGGAAGGTGTCCAGAAGTCTGTAGCTCTGATCCACCTTCTGAGTCCTGGGGTCAGGTCCCACCCTGTAGGCTGACTCTTCTCTGGCAAGGAAGGTGCCCAGGGGTCTGTGTCTCTGTTCTGCCTCCCTGGATCCTGAGGTGAACGTGAGGTCCCAAGGTCCTGAGGTGATCCCGAGGACCTGGGGCATGGAGGGTCCCCCGGAGCACTCAGCAGTCTCCGCTGGGGTTCAGAAGAGAGATGGCAGGGGTGGCCCCTACTGGACAGGAACCAAGCCTCTGGGCAGGTGTGGTTCCTTTGTCCCTATTCCTGCTGGCACAAGCCCCTCTGTGATTCTCTGGAGCTGATGTTTCATTCCACTCACCACATGATCCCAAGGTGATCCGGAGGACCTGCATTGTGAAGAGTCCTCTGGAGCTCAGCAGCCTACACTGGGGTTCAGAAGAGATGGCATAATAATTTTAAAAATTTCTTACATTATTTTCTGAATATGTGTGAATATGTATGTCCATTGTGTGCATGAATGTCAGAAGAAATATTAGATCATCCTGAACTAGAATATATTGCATATGTTCCTGAGCCCCCATGTGGGTGAAGGAAGAGAATCCAGATCCTCTAGTAGAGTATTCAGTTCTCTAAATGCTTAGCTGTCACACCAACCCCAGTGACTTTAATTTTTATTTAAAAGTACAAACACAAAATGATCATTAAATGTGAATCCATTTCTTTTTGATACTAAAATTCATTTATTTTTAGAGGTAATCAGTTATATGTATTTATTTTATGATTTATCAGATTTAAACTTATATTTAAAATATGTAAAAGGTAGAAAAATAAGCATTTACATGTATACATATTTATTAGTGTATATGTACACACATGAATATGAGAACTATGGAAAACTTATTATCCTTATTCCCTCTCCTAACACATTATTTCTATTCATTAATTTAATTCATTCTTCGATAATTTCACACATGTATCTAGTGTATGCTGAATATTTTCACTCATCTCTTATCTGTTCTCATACATACCACCCATTTCCTATCTCAAAGAGTCTAATAGTTTAATTTCAAGGTTCTTGTGTTTGGTTTGGTTTTGGGATCCATTTAGACTATCTGGGACCATCTATATTGCCATTATGCTGGGAATACCAATTAAATCCTGGTGGGATTAGCAGTGAATATTAAATGGAAGACAATGATTCTCACTTCCACAAATTCATTAATAACCATCATTCTGTATTGATGTTGAAGCTTTTGAGCCATTCCTCTATCTGTACTTACTTGTTTGCTTGCTGATGATCCCATTCTTGTAAAGATCCAATCTAAGAATTCACAATTTCTATGAGTTTCTGATTGCAATAACATTCTCTTGCCTAGGAAGATTGTATTTTAGAGTCCTCCCTATCTTCTACCTTTCACATTCTTTCTTTCCCACGTCATTCAATCTTCCCTGATTCTTGGTAATGGTGGTATAAGTGACCTGTTTAGAGCATAGTACTCACTCTAAAGTTATCACTAATTCTCAACAGGTTGAGTATCAATGCATCTCTGTGTTCATTTGAGAGAGTTTTCTCTAATTTGAGTAGTGTTTGTGCATTAGTATAAAAATAAATTTTAAGAAGAAAGTTTGGTGGTATGTCAATTTAGACAAATAACAGTTGTAATTTCACAGCTAGAGCCAATCTCTTCCCAAATCATGTGCTTTTTAACAGTTTACAATTTTGGGCCTTTTCTTCAACCAGGACACACTATCAATGTGATAGTGGTAAGTTAAACCCTTAACTGTTGCATCAGTATTCCACAGTGAGACTATCTTGTCTGGCAAGCTTGCTTCTTAGGGTCAATGTTACATATGACTATTTATGACTTTTCTTCCACAGTAGCCTGAAATAGACATTCTGTTAATGAATGAAATCACATCTGTATATATATACCACATTTTCATTATCCATTCATGACTGATGGACATATAGGCTAATTTCATTTCTTTTCTAATATAAATGGAATGCCAAAATACATGTATTAGTAACAAGAATTCAATAATTGAATTATTTCTGTTCTCTTTAAGTTCATTCTAATGTTTATTTATGTTTTGGGGAGAAAATATTTGTTATTATTCATTGAAATTATTGTACATATTTATAATTGTTCTTTTAAATTCTTGGAAATGATTTCTATGAGATTGGTGACTTTGGGGATGGGGGTGAGGCACATGTTTTCTCGATGTTTTGGTTTTGCTTGTTAATGAGACCAGGGCATTTATAGTTAGATTGTTAGTTGTTTGTTTTTCAGTTTTTTATTTGATTTGTTTTTGTTTGCCTATTTGTTTGTAACAAAGTCTACCAGTAATACTATCTGGCCTGGAATTTTCTCTTCAGAAGAGGCTGTCCTCAAGTTCACAGAGATCAATCTGCCTCAGCCTCCAAACTACTGAGATTATAAGCATGCCTTGATCTTTTTCGTCTTTTGATAGCTTGTAACACATAGTGCCAGAATCCTGGAGAGCTGGCATGTTGAAAAGTTTGATAAGTACCTATGGAATACCAATGTTATGTTCTAGTCTCTTACTAGATTCATTTGTGTCACTAATTTATTCTAAGCCATAATAATGTACTAATGAGGCTATACCTTGTATAGTCTTTAGCAGGTACAGCTAGATAAACCTTTTTCCTGTTACTGCCATATTATTTCAATAATTGTAGTAAAGTTAGGGTCCAGGAAGTATCAGATTGAGTTCAGAGAAAAGTCAAGACACAGGCGAGGGATGTATACACTACAGGTTGTTAGGAAGAGGAGGGAATGAACAGTGAATAATCTTTCTGGGTAATAACTGCATGGGCAGAGATTCTATAGGACATATTGAAGTCTGGCTCTAGTGTATGATACATGGCATTAATATCTAGGAAGGGTCATAGGCCTAAGGAGAAAGACGAGAGATAGGAAATGGTTGCTGCAGTGTAAAAACTCTTCATGAACTATAGTCATAGAGAGGGTCAGATTTATATTCTTTGTTAAAAGACAATTTTATAACAATTAAAATTGTCTTTCAAAGAAATTGACTTTCACAGATTTCAAATTAAGAGGAAATTCATTTAAAACTATTATTAAATGCATAAACTGTTTTGATTACATGTTTTTAAAATGAGATACCTAAGCACAAATAGGTACTAGATTTAGCCATTGATAATATATTCTGGTAATGTCCTTTAGATTGTACACTTTTAAAAAGTTGATAGCCATTGGCTTGTTATATTCCTCATTGGTAGAACATTTGTCTACATTATATACAGCATTGTGTTACGACAAGCAAGAAACACCAACTTTTTTAATCAATGAAAACAATATTCCAAAATATACCTCACAGAATTTAAGAGAATTCATTCAAGGAATTTATTTGTTTATTTACTTAGTAAGTTTAATTTTATACTGTATAAAGATACATTAATATTGTAGGATAGCTAAGTTAAGCTTAATGTTATATTGCCTCAGGTGTTCCCTTTTGTACCCAGAGATTTAAAATCTCACTTGATAGCAGTCTCCTAAATTATCAGACATTTCTAAGTGCTGACTTGGCTGTTTTGTACAATCTACCTCTAGAATTTATTTCTCCTTTTTGTAGTCTTTTCACTCCCTGCATCTAGTCATGGCAACAATCATTCTATTTTGTTCAAAATTTAATTGTTTAGAGTTTTACATATCAGGGAGTTTGTGAAGGTTTGTCTGAATACTATCCCCATGTGAGTGATTACAGCAGTCTATAACTTAATAAACAGATGGACACTTACAATTCATTTCATCTCTTGATAATTATGATTCATGCAGCAACAAATGCCTATTTAATGTGTTCATTATATTTCATTTAAAAATGAACACTACAGGACCATTAATCCACCTCATGCTCTCTACTTTTAATTATTTTAAGGAACCCACCATAGTATTTAATGCCTATGCTAATTTAATTCTAATCCTTGTTTTTTAACATAATCTTTTCTTTTTTTCTTATATTTAACTTTTTTTCATAGAATAACCAACTTTATTCAGATACCCAGATAATATATATGATGAGGGTTAAGAAAGGTCAGCTGAGTAAGTTTCTCATGAGTTCAATCTGTGTACTATCACAGGGATAAGCCACACATGGCAAAATAATGTTTTTCCATAACGTCTTTATGATGTCTATTCCTGCTTGTCAACTTGACTACATCTAGAATGAGCTACAAACCAGAAATGGAAGGTAGACCTGTGATCCAGATCTTGAAGGTGAATACAATGACTTCAGACCAGGATCCTGACATGGAGATCTTGATGAATAGTGACCATGAAAAGTTTAGGCCCAAGCAAAGTAGTACACACCTTTAATCCCAGGAGACTGTGGCAAGCAAATCTCTGAATTCAAGGTCAGCCTGGGACAAAGCAAGTTCCAGATCCAGATATAGTGGTACACACCACTAATATGAGCCACACCTTCTACTGTAGGCCTACATAAGGACACTTGAAGAAGGAAGACTCAGTCTTCCATGCCTTCTTGCACTTATTTGCCAGCACATCTGTTGGAAGCTACATCTACACGATTCCAGTTTATACATATCAGGTAAGACAACCAGCTTCCTGGACTGAGCAACTCCTAGATTGTGGGACTTCCCATTCACAGCTGCCCATTGTTGGGTTAGTTAGACTACAGGCTGTGAGTCATTACAATAAATTGCATTAATTTATAGAAACATTCCATAATTCTGTGACTCTAGAGACCACAGACTAGTACAGAAGTTTGTACCAGGATTGGTTCTAGAAGAGCAGACGTATGGGAATAAATCTTTCAAGAATCTAGAATTGGATTAATAACTTGCCAGCACCTTCTCATTCACCAGCACCTTCAACTACTATAACCTGTCTAGACATTCTGTTTCCTCAGAGTTCAGAGAATATGGAAGGCCAGTCATGGAAACAGTTTGGAAAAAATAAGGGAAATGATTTTGCTGGCTTGTTTCTCTTAGTATCTCTGGACAAATTGATAAAGGAAAAGAATGAGCTGTATGACAAAATTGAAAAGCTCCAGATGCAAAAGATATCCTCAGACACACCTCTTGAAATAATGCATTTTTCACCTAAGGAAATAGTCTGATAAACCAGAAGTGACTTTCTCTGAAGAAAATGCTGGGCAAGAAAATTTTCTCTTTTTTTATTTATGTTTTATGAAACAGTTCCTAATCCCACGTCTTCTCCCCTGTATGTAAAAGGATGTCTCCATGCCCCCACCCCACCAGGCCTCCCCAACCCTGGGGCCTCAAGTCTCTTGAGGGTTAAGTGCATCTTCTCTCACCGAGGACAGACCAGGCAGTTCTCTGCTTTATATGTGTTCAGGACCTCTTATCAGCTAGTGTACGCTGCCTGGTTGGTAGCTTAGTGTCTGAGATATGTCAGAGATCCAGGTTGGTTGAGACTGTTGGTCTTCCTATGGGGTCACCATCCTCCTCAGCTTCTTCTACCTTTTTCCTAATTCAACCACGTCAATCCCCAGCTTCTCTCCATTGGTTGGGAGTACATATATGCTACTGACTCTTTCAGATGATTGTTGGGCCTCTTAGAGGGCAGCCATGCCAAGCTCCTGTCTGGAAGCAAACAAGTGCATTGTAGAATCCAAAATAAACTCAAGACCACTTAGCCTCCCCCCCCCCCCGAAGGAACTTTCCAAACAGTTGCCAAAACAAGATTAGCTGTTCTCAGAAAAATAACCATAACAAAAATAACAGTTCTCAGAAAAATTCTCCTGTCCCCCACCCCACACTAAATTTTGAGATAAACCATAAGGACAGGCAGAGTGCATCACTAGGCCAAAGGTAGTCACCATATGCAGACCAACCAGTGCCTGAAAGAGTTACTTGCTACAACAGTGAGAATAAGCCAGCTAGCCCTGGTGCCTAAATCTGCCACTTACAAGGTATAAAAAGTGTGTTGTTCCTTTGTTTGGATCCTCTCCTCTTGCCTGTATGCTGAGGGTGGTCCCCAACACATTGGATCAATAAAAACAAAACAAAACAAAACAAAACAAAACAACAAATAAAAACCTCTTACAGTTTGCAGCGATGTCAATCTTGGTGGTCTTTGTGAATGAGGGTCTTTTGGTGAACTCCAACAAATCATGTCTCCATAAAGAACAAAACGATATTGCACAATGGTGTCATTTAGCAAGCCTTCATTTGGCTCTTGTATTATTTAAAAGATGGGTATTTGGTAGTCAGCATTTCAATCCAGTGAGTTTTCATCTCTGTGTATTCTTCCATTCAGTATATTATTTGGAAAGCCTTTTGATGAACAGCTAAGTTGGCCAGGAAGATCCTCCTAAAGAGGACCCAGACACCATGCATCGGAGGGCTGTTCTAGCAAGGTAAAGTGGGATCCCTGTCTGTCTGTCTGTCTGCCTGCCTGCCTGCCTGCCTAGCTGCCTGCCTGCCTGCCTGTCTGTCTGTTTTGCCAGTGTCTGCTGTCTGTGTTTGTCATTTGTGAGGCTGGTTAGGTCTCAGGTTCTGGGGTTCTCTCGTGAGAGAAACCCATCTGGGTAGGTATTGTGACAGGCAGACTTGCCGAGATGTCATGGGCCATGGAAAACTGGAGGATGATCCAGATTTCTGCTGGGAGGGGGTTGGATCAGAGGCAATCCTTCTAGTCCCAGCCATAGCTGGGAGGCGACTGGGAATCGCGTCTAGGATGCCTTAAATTGGTGTTGTTTGTTTTGTTTGTTTACTGTGGTATTAATGTGACACTCCATCTGGGTTGTATCTGTTGTTTGTCTTGTGTGTCTTGGTGTGTCTCTATGCATGACTCGTTACCGGACTCTTGCTCAACTCTAATAGAGTCACTTTTGCCCTCCCCTATAAATCTGAACTCAGCTACCCTTCTCCCAGACCCACACTGAGAGGCAGGAACAGTTGCAACCATGACCCTGCTGGTACTCCTGGCAATGGAAACAAAAAAAAAATTAAAAAATTAAAATAAATAAATAAAAAATCCCCAAGTTTACCTACACAGCAGAGGACTTAGCCCTCATTTCCAAAGATTCCAGTCACCAGTTCAACAAAAATGAGAGAACATGGTACACCTCCAGATGAAAGAAAATCCTGCCACAAACAAGCAGATGCTATTAACAAACAGATGCATCAGTGGACTCATTTAGGGGTAAGCAAGATCATCCAGACATTTTTCCAAGACTAAGTACCATGCACAAGGGGTAAAACACCTTGTGGAGCAGGTGGTGCACAATTGTGTGCCCTACCAAAAAAAATCAATGTTTGCCACATCATGATGGATCCAGGGAAGAGTTACTGGGAAGACAGACCTGATGTCCACTGGAAAGTAGGCTTTACTGAGGAAAATATGGGTATAAGTACCTTCTGGCCTTTGTGGATATGTTCTCCATATGGGTAGAAGCTTTTTCTGTAAAAATGGGACTGCTTTTCCTGATGATTAAGTATGATGAACATTTTTTCAGGTGTTTTTCAGCCATTCGGTATTCCTCAGTTGAGAATTCTTTGTTTAGTTCTGTACCCCATTTTTAATGGGGTTATTTGAATTTCTGGAGTACAGCTTCTTGAGCTCTTTGTATATATTGGATATTGGTCCTCTATCACATTTAGGATTGGTAAAAATCCTTTCCCAATCTGTTGGTGGCCTTTTTGTCTTGTTGACAGTGTCTTTTGCCTTACAGAAGCTTTGCAATTTTAT
>NC_034598.1:13348552-13368605 GCF_900095145.1 Mus pahari
CTCCTTAGAATAGGGAACAAAATACCCATGAAAGGAGTTACAGCAGCAAAGTTTTGAACTAAGATGAAAGGATGGACTATGCAGAAACTATCCCACTCTGGGATCCATCTCATCATCAGCCACCAAACCCAGATACTATTGCACATGGCAGCAAGATGTTTCTGAAGGTATCCTGAAATAGCTGTCTCTTGTGAGGCAATGCCAGTGCCTGGCAAACACAGAAGTGGATGCTCACAGTCAGCTATTGGATGGAACACAAAGCAACCAATGGAGGAGCTACAGAAAATATACAAGGAGCTGAAGAGGTTTGTAACCCTATAGGTGGAACAGAATTATGAACTTACCCAGACCCCCTGAGCTCGTGTCTCTATCTGCATATGTAGCAGAAGATGGCCTGTTCATCCATCATTGGGAAGAAAGGCCCCTTGGTCTTGCAAATTTTATATGCTCCAGTACAGGGGAATGCCAGGGCCAAGAAGTAGGAGTTGGTGGGTAGGGGAGCAGGGCGGGAGGAGGGTATAGGATGCTTTCAGGATAGCATTTGAAATGTAAATCAAGAAAATATCTAATAAAAAATGGGACTGCTCCGATGGTCGTCAAGTTTATTAAAGAAATTTTTTCAAGGTTTGCAGTGCCAAAAGCCATAGGGTCAGATAATGGCCCTGCCTTTGTTGCCCAGGTAAGTCAGGGCATGGCCAAGAATTTAGAGATCAAATGGAAATTACATTGTGTGTACAGACCTCACAGCTCAGGACAGATATATAGTATGGATAGAAACCTAAAAGAGACCTTGACAAAATTAACCATGGAGACTTGTGCAGACTGGGCGGTGCTCCTCCCCCTTGCCCTATATAGAACCAGAAATACTCCGTCTTGATTCAGTCCTACTCCTTATGAGGTCATTTATGGGTCTCTGCCTTCCCTCACTGTCTGAAATGATGTGATTGTACCCACATGTTGTTGTAATAATAATCTGTATGCTATGTTAAAAGGCTTGCAGGTGGTGCGGAAGGAAGTCTGGTCACAACTGGCTGCAGTGAATAAGCTGGGTACCCCAAAGGCATCTCACCAATTCCAGTTCAAAGATCTTATCTACATACATCTCTATTGCACCCAGACCCGCGAGCCTTGCTGGAAGGGTCCCTTTCTAGTCCTGCTTACTACCCCTTCTTATCCTGTTTCTGCTCTAAACCTTTGCCACATGCATCCTTAATTGCTTAAGTACAGTACAAGTTTTGATGCTCAGACAACATTATCAGCAGCTCCAACAAAGTGAGACATCATTTCAGGATTAAAATTTACTAGAGAAAAAGGGGAGATATAGTATCTAAAATAAATTCAAGACCACTTAGCCCTCTCCCCACCTCTGAAGGGACTATCCAAGCAGCTGCCAAAACAAGATTAGCTGTTCTCAGAAAAATAACCATAACAAAAATAACAGTTCTCAGAACAATTCTGCCCTGCCTCACACTAAATTCCAAGAAAAACCATAAGGACAGGCAGAGTGAGTCACTAGGCCAAAGGTAGTTACCATATGCAAACCAACCAATGCCTGAAAGAGTTACTTGCTACACCAGTGAGAATAAGCCAGCTAGCCATGTTGCCCAAATCTGCCACTTACAAGGTATAAAAAGTGTGTTCTTTCTTTGTTCAGGATCTCTCCTCTTGCCTGCATGCTGAGGGTGATCCCCAATATGTTCGATCAATAAAAACCTTCTTACGTTTTGCAGTGATATCATTCTTGTGTCTTTGTGAGTGAGCGTCTTTTGGTGGACTCCAACAGCATTAATAGTAGTGTCAGGTCTTGGAACCTCCCCTTGAGTTGGATCACAATTTCAGCCAGTCACTGGACCTCTTTTCCCTCAGTCTATTCTCCATTTTTGTCCCTGCAGTTCTTTTAGAGAGGAACAATTATGGGTCAGAGATTTTGACTGAGTGATGGCAACCTTATCCCTCTACCTGATGCCCTGTCTCTTGACTGGAGGTGAACTCTACAAGTTCCTTCTTCTCACTGTAGGGCATTTTATCTAAGCCCACCCCTTTGAGTCCTGAGAGCTTTTTGCCTCCCAGGTCTCTGGTACATTCTAGAGTGTTCACTTACTTCCTAAATCCCAAGGATGCATGTTTCCATTCTTTCTGCTGTCCCTATTTATTTTTTATCAAACCCTTTATGTCTCATCTTCCGTAGTCACTTAATTTTAAGTTCTTTCTTAAAAAACAAACCAAGGGAGCTGATCCTGTGCAACAGCTATTCATACTCAAATACCGCCAGGAGAAACCTGGTTCAAGGGAGTGATGACACACATGTGAGCACAGGTAAGACCACCACTTCTTCTCTGAGGGATATTTCCAGAGCCCTCAGGATCCAGGATCTGAGAAGCAACCTGAGACAGGATCCTTCTGTTTTTCATCTGCTCATGGAGTTTACCCTGTGCTACAACTCTCCATACTCAATCTCCTCCCAGAGAGAGCTGACACACCTGTTAGCACAGGACTCCCAGGAGTGTGGACACATCTTTTTAGCAAAGGTAAGACCACCAATTCTGCTCAAATTCCTGGTCCAAAAGGGACCTGTTCAGAGCCATCAGGACAGAGGAACTAAGGAACAGCCAGGGCAGGATCCTTCTAGGTTCTATTTGTACCTGTGCCACAGCTTTCCATACCCAATTCCACTCAGAGAGAACTGCATGCATCCTTGGGAGAAGGAACTTTTAGAGTTCACCCCCAGCTTGGGACATTGCCTAAGTGACTATGAGCCATGCTTCTCCTGTGGGGGCTGAGGGGGGCAGTAATTTTGACAGGAGCCAGAGTTCCAGGAGTATGAGAGAACTCCTTCTGTTCTATGTAGATGAATTATCATCACAGGGTCCCAGGGTTCAACATCTAGCCTCAACTGAAAACCAGGCTGTCTGTGCATTGCCCAATGTCCCATACCCACATACCTTCAGTCACTTGTTCTTTGACAAAGGATCTAAAACCATCCAGTGGAAATAAGACAGCATTTTCAACAAATGGTGCTGGATCAATTGGAGGTCAACATGTAGAAGAATGCAATTTTTTTCCATTCTTATCTCCCTGTACAAAGCTGTACAAAGTGGATTAACGACCTCCACATAAAAACAGATACAGTGAATTTAATAGAAGAGAGAGTGGGGAAAAGCCCTGAAGACATGGGCACAGAAGAAAATTTTCTGAACAGAACACAAATGACTTATGGTCTAAGATCAAGAATCAATAAATGGAAACTCATAAAATTGCAAACCTTTTTTTTTAAGGCAAAAGGACACAGTCAATAGGACAAAACAGCAACCAACAGTCTTGGAAAACATATTTACCAATCCTACATCTGATAGAGGGCTAATATCCATTATATACAAAGAACTCAAGAAGTTACAACGAGAGAGTCAAATAACCCTATTAAAAAATGGGTAACTGAGATAAACAGAGAATTCTCAATGGAGGAAACTCGAATGGCCCAGAGGCACCTAAAGAATTGTTCAACATCCTTAGTTATGAGGAAAATGTAAATCAAAACATCCTCCAGTCAGAATGGCTAAGATCAAAAATGTAGATGACAGCACATGCTGGGTAGGATGTTGGGAAAGAGGAACATTCCTCCATTACTGGTGGGATTGTAAGCTGGTACAACCATTCTGGAAATCAGTTTGGCAGTTCCTCATAAAATTGAACTTATGTTATCTGAGGATACAGGTATACCACTCCTTGGCATATATCCAGAAGGTGTGCCAACATATAACAAGGACACATGCTCCACTATGTTCATAGCAGCCTTATTTACAATAGTTAGAAGTTAGAAACAACCCAGATGTTCTTCAACAGAAAAATGGATACAGAAAATGTGATACATTTACACAATAGAGTAATACTCAGCTATTAAAAACAATGACTTCATGAAATTAGTAGGCAAATGGATGGAACTCAAAAAATATCATCCTGAGTGAGGTAACCCAGTCACAAAAGAACACATGGTATGCATTCACTGATTAGTTGATATTAGCCCAAATGTTCAGAATACCCAAAATGCAATTCTCAGATCATATGAAGCTCAAGAAGAAGGAAGACCAAAGTGTGTATGCTTCAGTGCTTCTTTGAAGGGGGAACAAAATACTCACAGCAGGAAATATGCAGATAAAGTGTGGAGCAGAGACTGAAGGAAATGTCATTCAGAGACTGCCCCAAATGGGGATTCACCCTATATACTGTTACCAAACCCAAATGCTATTTTGGATCTTGAATCTGCGAAGTTCTTACTGATTGGAGCCTGATATTGGCTGTCTCCTGAGAGGCTTTGCGAGTCTGACAAATACAGAAGTGGAATTTCCCTGATGGAAGTGTTGGAGAAGGGACTGAAGGAGCTGAGGGGTTTGGCAACCTCATGAAGGGAGCAACAGTGTCAACAGGCCAGACACACCGGAGCTCTTTGAGAGTGGAACACCAACCAAAGAGTACACATGGAAGGACCCATGACTCTGGCCTCATGTGTAACATAGAATGGCCTTGTTGGACTTAAGTGGAAGGACCTGCCCTTGGACCTGAGGGGTTTTGATGCCCCAATGTAGTTGAATGCCAGGGCAGGTAGGTAGGATTGGGTGGGTGGGTGGGGGATTAAGCACATAGAGGCAGGTGAATGGGCAATGGAATAAGGTGTTCTGGAGGGGAGACCTGGAAAGGAGATAACATTTGAAACGTAAATAAAGAAAGTATCCAATAAAACAATCCAATACAACAAAATGCTCAAAAACTACAAATGAAATGCATCATGAGCCCATCATACAATAGCATATCAAACTACAAGAAAATGTTGATATACCTACTTCCATTCTTTGGAGAAAACTGATGATTTTCCCTCTCTCAGCAGGTATATATGGCTATTCAGTTGTTAACATTATATCACTGGCTACATTTACATTTATTGTTTTTTTCTTGTTTGTTTTTAATAACAAAATAAAATAATATAAAATCAATCATATCGAATCACAAAAGACAAACCAACAGGAAACGAACCCAAAAGTGGGCACAAGAATCAGACACCCTCTCATGTGTGTGTGCTAAGGAATCCCATAAACACACTAAACTGAAAGTTCGTGGGGACCTAGAGCAGACCCATGTAGGCACTGTACATGCTGCTTTAGTTCTTTGGGTTCAGATGAGCTTTATTTATCTTTCTTTAGAGAATTTTGATTTCTTGGTGTCTGTATTATTCCAAGTTCTCTAGATTCACAGAACTAATAGACTGTCTCTTTATATTGAAGGAATTTATTTTGATGACTTACAGTATGTAGTCCAACTAACCCAACAGTGGATGTTCTAGCTGTGCATGGGAAGAATCTAGAAAATTGCTCAGTGCCTTGGCGCATATTGTTTCCAGCTGGTCCTCTGTATGTGCTGGTATCCTGTAGAAATAGGTTCCAATCTCTGCTACGTGCAAGCAGTCAAAGAAGAGTAAATCTTCCTTCTTCCAATGTAGGCCTCCAGCAGAAGGTGGGGGCCAGATTAAAGGTATGTACGACCATACCTGGGTCTAGCACTTCCTTTGTACCAGGCTGACATTGAACTCAGAGATCTCCTTGCCTCAGTCTCCTGGAATTAATGATGTGTACTACCTTGCTTGGGCCTAATCTTTTCATGGCCACTATACCTCAAGCTCTCCATGCCAAAATACAGGTCAGAAATTTGTCTTCCAGCCTCAAGTGCTGGATCACAGGAGATTCCTACAATTCTGAATGGTAGTTTATTCCAGATACAGTTAAATTGAAAACCAGGAATTAGAGTGTCCTACTTTCTGGTTTTTCCATACTTTCTACTTACTCTTCAAGAGGGTTGGCTTTGTTCTGAGATGAGTGATTTGATGGAGATATCCCATTTAGGGCTGAGTGTTTGATGGCCTTGGTTTAATGGCTGTCTTTGGGTCTCCATATTTATTTTCAACTGCAACAGGAGGAAGCTTCTCTGATGATGTTTGAACAAGGCATTAATCTATGAGTGTAGCAGAACATAGGGCTATCATGCACTTTCCTTGTTCCTTTTCCTTCTTTTCTTTGTTTCTCTTTCTCTATCTTTCTGTCTCTTTCTCATTTTCTTTCTTTCTCTTTCTCTCTCTTTTCTCTCTCTTTTTCTCTCTCTTTCTTTCTTTCTTTCTTTCTTTCTTTCTTTCTTTCTTTCTTTCTTTCTTTCTTTCTTTCTTTCTTTTCTTCCTTCCTTTCTTTCTCTGTAAACCAGAATTATTTTGCTTTGCTATATGTCCCTGGGCTATCTAGTCTCAAATTCTTGGTCATTTTGTGTTGGGAATAAGTTCCACCTCATTGGGTGGTCATTAGTCAGATCAATTACTCCCACAAAATTTATGGCACCATTGCGCTAGCATATCTTTGCAGATATTTGAATATCCTTAGAATAACTTCTTGTAATGAAGATCCTTCAACTCAGGGGTAAAAAGCACTATGTAGGTACCAGCTTGGTATCTCTATGTTCAATGAGTTGTGTACATGTTGTGTTCATGCAATGAGGACTTGCTGTCAGTTTGTGTAGAATAACCTGTAGTCATGGCAATAGTCTGTGTTGTTGGGAATTCTTTTCAGGGTACTTTTGAACAGCAGCATAATTAACTGTAACCTCAAACCAGAACTGCATGTTTTGTTTGGTGAAAAGAGATATCCAGTTGGGTCTCTTTATCCTTTTTATTTTGCAGTTTCTTTCAGATGAGGAAACTTCTACAGTATTAGCTTTCCATGCTACCTCTCAAATGCTCTTTAATTTTAGCTGTCTCTTTCCATATACCCTCCTATTAGACCCATTGTCTTTTCTGTGCCTACTTAAACCACCAGTTTTAGAGCCCCCATCCATTTATGAATATCTATTTTATTTCTCTTTCTTAAAGAGATTTGTTTATGCCTATTTCCCTATTCTTTACCTACTCTCTGTCATCTATGGGTTCCACCTTGGTTATCATTAATTTCACAGCTAATTTCCACATATATGTGAATATATACAATGTTTTTTTGGACCTAAAATGCCTCACTGAGGATGAATTTTTTTCACTTATGCTATTTGCCTCCAGATTTCATGATGTAGTTTTTTAGTGGTTGAGTGATACTTTATTGTGTGAATATACTATTTTTTTTTCTCACTTTTCTGATGTGGAACATCTAGGCTGTTTCCAACATATTGACACTATGAAAAGGCATCAGTGAATATGGTTGGGCAAGTGTCTTTGTGGTAGGATGAAGAAAGCTTTGGGTTTACGTAGAAAAAAAAAAAGTACAGCTGGATATTGAAATAGATTGAGTGTCATCTTTCTGATGAAGAACCACACTGACTTCCATACTGGATGCATGAGTTTGCACTTGTAACAGCAAAGGATGAGTGTTCTACTTTCTGTATATCCTCACCAGCATGAGGTTTTGCATGAGTTGTTGCTTGTTTTGTTGATGTTATCCATTCTGAAAGTTGTAAGATAGAATTGCAAAATCGTTTTGATTTGCCTTTCCCTAATGGCTTAGAAATATTTCTCCTCCACTTGAATTTCCTATATTGAAGATTCTCTGTTTACATCTGTACCCGGTTTTTAATTTGAATATTTTTTCTTGATATTTAATTTCTTAAAATTTTTACATATTAGAGCTTTATTTTAGACATTTTTATACATTAGAGCTCTATTAGATGTGAAGGTGGTAAAAATCTTTACCCAGTCTTTGAGATACTGATTTACCTAAGTTACACTGTTCTTTGCCTTACTGAAGTTTTCAGTTTCATGAGGTACTATTTATTAATTGTAGAACTTACTTCCTGTGCTAATGGTGTTCTATTTAGGAAGTCTTTTCCTGAACCCACAAGTCCAAGGCAATTTCCTAATTTCTCTTCTGTCGTATTCAGCACATCTGGGCTTATGCTGAGGCACTTGATATATTTGAAATTGAGTTTTGAGTAGTGTGATAGGTATGGATCTATTTGGATTCTTCTACAAGAGGCCATCCAGTTAGGCAAGCAGCATTTGTCAAAGATGCTGTCTGTTTTCCCAGCATGTAATTTTAGCTGTTTTAAAGGAAAAAAAAGTCCAGAGCTGATGGATTTATATCTAGGTCTTCAGTTCCATTCCATTGATCAACAGACACATTTTTGTGTCAATACCATTCCGACTGTTATTGCTGTAGCTTTATAGTACAACTTGAAATATCTCCAGCAGATCCTTTGTTCAGAATATATATGGCAATAGTGATCATGCTTTTTGTTTGTTTGTTTGTTTGCCTGTTTTTTTCCCAATGAAATTGAGAAGTTCCCTTCAATATCTGTGAAGAATTTTGTTAGAATTTTGGTGTCATTGCACTAAATCTGTGGGTTGCTTTTGGTAAAATGGCCATTCTTAGTCTTAATCCTACAAATCCATGAGAATGAGTAATCATTCCATATGATACATTTTCTTTTTTTTTATTTTATTTTATTTATTTATTTATTATATGTAAGTATACTGTAGCTGTCTTCAGACACTCCAGAAGAGGGAGTCAGATCTTGTTATGGATGGTTATGAGCCACCATGTGGTTGCTGGGATCTGAACTCCAGACCTTCGGAAGAGCAGTCGGGTGCTCTTACCCACTGAGCCATCTCACCAGCCCAATATGATACATTTTCAAAGACAGAGATTTATCATGCAAGATTTTCATTTGCTTGATAAGAGATTTCCAAAGATATATTTATGAAGACTAATGTTAAAGGTGCTACTTTTCTGATTTTTTTCCTTTAGCAACTTGTTATTTGTATACAGGATGCACTACTACTGGGTTAGTTTTGTGAATTAGTTTTGTAGGTAGCTGCTTTGCTGAAAGGTTTTTTTTTTTTTTTTTTTCAGCTACTATTCAGTAATTATGTGGCTTGGGTATCATGGTAATTCTTGCCTAATAATGTGAGTTGTACAATGCTTTTTATGTTTCTATGTTATAGAATTGTTTGAAGAGTATTGGCATTAAATTTTCATTGTAAGTTTGGTTAAAACCATCTTGCCTTGGAATATTTTTGGTTGGAAGATTCTAAAGACTGCCTTTATTTAACTAGTGTTTATAGTTCTATTAAAATTGATTATCTGATCTTGATTTAACTTTGGTAAGGTGCATTTATAAAGTTGATCTATTTATTTCAGATTTTCCAATTTGGTAGGGTCCAGGTTTATAAGTCATGTTCTTATTATTCTCTGGCTTTCCTCTTAGTATATCATACTGTTTACTTCTAATTCTGGAAATTTTGATATTACTACTCCAATTTTTCGTTAATTTTGGAAAGGGTGTGTCAATTTAAATAATTTGCTCAAAAAAAACCCAACATTTTGTTCCATTAATTTTTTCTATTACGTTTTTTATTGCTTGTTTTTATTTATTGTTTTAGCCATGAGTTTCATTATTATGAAATTTCTCTGTTTTTTAATGTAAACACATAGTGCTATGACCTTGCCCCTTACAACAACCTTCATTGTGTCCCATGAGTTGGGGAATGTTGAATATTCATTTTCCTTCAATTCTAGGGAGTACTTTCTATTTTAATATCTTTCTTGACCATTTTTTTCATTAAGGAAAGAGCTGTTTAGCTTTTATGAGTTTATAAGCATTCTGTTGTTTATATTGATGCTGATATTCAGCTTTATTTATGCGCTGGTGTAGTAGGATTCAGAGTATTATTTTCATTTTGTTATATTTGTTAAGACATGCTCTTAATTAACTTGCTTGAGTAGTTTTAGGGAAAGTTTCATGCGGTGCTGACTAAAAGTTATATTTGTTTGTATTTAGGTGAAATGATCTGTAAATATCTCTCAGAATCATTTGGTTTACAATTTCAATTAGCTCTACTTTTCTCTGTTTCGTTTCTGTCTACATTACCACTTTTGTTTTGTTTGGTAGGACTAGAGAATTAAAGCCTCATATTATTTTTGCATGAGTATATATATATATATATATATATATATATATATATATATATGTGTGTGTGTGTGTGTGTGTGTGTGTGTGTGTGTGTGTGATTTAAGTTACTGTAGAGACATTTATTTTATTAACTTCGGTTACAGTTTGTTTGGTACATGCAAGTTAAGAACTGAAATTGCCTATTGAAGGATTTTACCTTTGATGAGTATGTAGGTGTTTCATTTCTGATCCAGGCCTCCATGTTCTCCCAGCATCCCTCAGTCCCTAACAGGGATACCCTGCTCCCAAGCCTAAATGTACCAGTCCAGGGGATGGGCTGCCCTTCCTGTAGAGGTCCTTCTTTATATAATCCAGACATTTTGGTCTCTCCATCTCTCTCTGTTCACACTCTATTTATTTCTCTCTTCCTCTCCTCTCTCTATTCCCATGGTGACTTCCATGGTGTCCATCCTACCTTCATATCATGACACTAGTGAACTCACCATATCAGCTTCCAAATATATATAATCAGCTTCTCAATGGAGTCTCTAGTGAAAAGTCAAGTATAATTATAAGTTTACCTTTATATGTTACTTGGTATTTTTCTCTGGAAGCTTTTAACATGATTATATTTTGATAGACACCTCCTTGCTTATGTTAGAAAAATATTCTATTATTTAATTGAAAATATTTTCTGTGACTTTGACTTGTTTCCTTCTTCTATTTCTATTATTTTTAGATGTGGTCCTTTCATAGTGCCCCAGATATTATTGATGTTTTATATTTAAAGTTGTTTTGTTTGTTTATTTTTTAGTTTTAACATTTTCTTCCACTGAATGTGTCTTCAATGCCTGAGATTTTTCTCTTCCATGTTTTACATTCTGTTGGTGAAGCTTTCTTCTGCGGTTCAACTCAAATCATGAGATTTTTTCATTCCAACCTTGGTCAAAGTTTAGGTTTTCATTAATGATTCTACTTCTACTTTCAGGTCTTAAATGGTTTCATTATTTTTTCTTCCAATGTTTATGTTTCTATAGATTTCTTTAAGTCATTTATTTCTTTCCTTTTAAAACACCTCTGCCATTCTCTCCTATTCACAAAATTAGTTTAGCTGTCTTTTATTTGTGCTTCAAATATCTCGGGATATTCAGGACCTGGTGTAATAAGTGTTCCTGGGCTCTAGTAGAGGCATACATTTCTCACTTGTGCTGATTGTGTTTTTGCACTGACATGTAGGTATCTGGGATTCCAAAGATTATAATCTTATATGCTGATACCTAGTCTTTTGCTTAGTGGGTGATTTGTTATTTGGTGTCTGTTTCCTCTTTGGTTTTTAGCATAGCATACTGATTATGTACTGCTTTGGAGAAAAATCTTCTCATGTATTTAAAGGTATGGCCACTGGGAGTTCATGTAAAATGTTCTCCTTGGTATTCTAACCTGAGACTTAGGAATGGAGGTGGGTTGGGGTTTACTAGAGGAAGAGAAGCTGAGTGTTTCACTAAGATCCCTGACTGGTGAGGGCAGAGAGTCAGGAGAGAACACAGCAGGACTTCTGCTAAGAGTTCTACAAATGAGGGATTGGTCTTGGAAAAATCATGGAAGAGATGAGAGATGAGGATCTGTAGTTAGCCTACTTGCTTCCTTGGTCAAAGTGACTGTGGGTTCCCAAGGATTGACTGCTGGGATTTGGGCCTGGGATAAAAATAAATGCACTTTAGGGGGCATTAGAAGGGGAAGATCTGTGGAATCAGCTGAGTATGGAGAGCAACAGGGCAGGTTGTGTAGTAGGTGTTCTCTTAAAGAACTGGATGTGAATGACTGATTTTATTTGGAGGAGCAGAAGCAGTGAAGGTTTGAAATCAGTCTACCTGTTTCCACTGCCAGGGTGGCCTAAGTGTTCACAGTCAATTCTGTCATCTTTTCTTAAAATTCTCATAGCTATCCTTCAGTTTTTATAAAAGCAATTCAAAGAGATTTATAAGAATACATTGCTGTATTATCTTTAGCATTTCATTATTGGAAGTGTTCTTTTTATGTGTGTTGCAGTCATTTTTGTCTTTAGAAACTTCCCTGTTCAGATTCTTTTCCTGTTCTATTTGGCTTATTTGTCTACATGATATGCTTATTAACATAACATAACTTGAATTGTGATAACAATTACAATAATTCTATACATAATTTGGAGCTTCTAATAATATCTTAGTTTTAGTACTGGACAGATGGCTCAGTGGTTAATTGTACTGGGTGTTCTTTCAGAGAACCTGAGTTCAATTCCCAGTACCCACATTGCCCCTTATACTACAGCTATAGTCTCATAGGCTCAGATGACCTTTTCAGGTGTGCAGACAAGATATTTATACATATAAAATAAATAAATATTAAAAATAACAGTTCTAAAGTTTAGTTTCTGTATTCATAACAACAGGATAATTTCATTTAGTTTTGTTCTGCCTCTATTTTTTTATAGGTTTTATAGTTTTTTGGTATAAATGACCTAATTAACTTTTTTCAAAATTATTTTGTTTCTAACATAATCAGTATTATCTTAAATATTTGATAGCATATTTTGGTATATTGAAATATTGCTTATGTTTAGATTCTAAAATATTGCTACGTTGCCGGTAGATTTTGTTCTTAAGTTATATAAGATTGTATTGTCAGCATTTTGACATTTTTCCGAAATGGAGGCTTGGCTAACAGTGTTGGTCTACAAATCAGGAGATTGGTAGCCAGCTTTGTACAAGAGTAAGTCTGAAAACGTTAGCTGTTGGTTGGTAACACTACAGACCAAAGGATTCAGACAACTGGTTGCAGTTTGTTGAGAGTCTGGATTCCTGCTTGGTTTATATATAGTAATGTATGTTCGAGATGATAATATCCTATCTTTCACCTAAGTAGATATTATATTTTTCTAAAATATGCAGCCCAGGGTTGGATGACAATGTCAGTGTAAATATATCCTCTCTACACTTGTCAACTTTTTTTTTTTTGTCTCAACTCTGTACTATACACATATGCTATGACTCTTATCTGGATTATTTAGCACTTGGGACAGTGTTTTCATATTTACATTGTTAGTTGTCTTCTTTCTGTAAAAGAACAAGCTGTTGAGAATCATGAAGCAGTCTCCATCATTCTGAAGTAACTCTGTTTTCCACATAAGATCTACTTTTGAAATATTATTTTCTTTAACGTTGATGTGAATTTCTGTCAACATTTATTTCTACTTTAGCATGAAAAGTGTTTAATTTCATAATCATATAGCTTCTACATGAGAAAAATTACAACCAGAAAATAAAATATGACTAAAAACATCAAAATACTGTAGATATAGTATATTAATATTATCTGAAATTATTTATTATAATTATGCAGATCATACAAAGCAAGAATATTTTAAAATATCAATATATACACATTAAAATGATCTTAAGTATATGTGCCAAAATGTGAGTGATTTTGTCAGTTTTGTAAAAATAAATTTATAAACAATGTAGAAATGATGGGTAAAACTGTTTAATGAATACATTAGTAGCCAGTAGATGTCTTGAAGAGAAGGAAGCACATCATGTATTCAGTGAAGATTTGTCAGGAAGAAACAGAAAGTTGGTGAATCATGACAATTATTTTGTGATGAACCTGATTAATCTAAAAACTAATAATTTTCAGTTTAGCACACACAAATTTCTGTCTTAGCTATCTTATAAGAGGTGGAAATGAATCAAGAAAATTCCTAGATATTGAAAGCAAAGGAATGAAAAAACTGAAAGAAATCAATAAAGAAATGAAACATATGAGGGATCAGATCATGAGAGGATATAAAACCTATTGTATATACCTAAAAACATAGAGGACTAATATCCAATATATACAAAGAGCTCAAGAAACTGGACTCCAGAAATTCTAATAATCCCATTAAAAAGTGGTATACAGACCTAAACAAAGAATTTTCAACTGAGGAACACTGAATAGCTGAGAAATACCTGAAAAAATGTTCAACATTTTTTCATCAGGGAAATGCAAATCAAAACAACCCTAAGATTCCATTTCACAACAGTCAGAATGGCTAAGATCAAAAATTCAGGAGACAGCAGGTACTGGCGAGGTTGTAGAGAAAGAGGAACACTCCTCCATTGCTGATGGGATTGCAAGCCTGTACAACCACTTTGGAAATAAGTCTGGCAGTTCCTCAGAAAATTGGACATAGTACTACCAGAAGATCCAGCAATACCTCTCCTGGGCATATACCCAGAAAATGATCCAAATGGTAATAAGGACACATGTTGTTCCACTATGTTCATAACAGCCTTATTTATAACAGTCAGAAGCTGGAAAGAACCCAGATGTCCCTCAATAGAGGAATGGATACAGAAAATGTGATACATTTACACAATCGAGTACTACTCTGCTATTAAAAAAAATGAATTTATGAAATTCTTAGACAAATGGATGTATCTGGAGGATGTCATCCTTAGTGAGGTAACCCAATCACAAAAGAAGTCACTAGATATGCACTCACTGATAAGTGGATATTAGNCCAGAAACTTAGAATACCCAAGACACAATTTGCAAAACACAAGAAAACCAAGAAGGAAGACCAATATGTGAATACTTCATTCCTCCTTAGAATAGGGTACAAAATATCCATGAAAGGAGTTACAGAGACAAAGTTTGGAGCTAGGATGAAAGGATGGACTATCCTTGAGACTACCCCACCCGGGCAATCCATCCCATCATCAGCCACCAAACCCAGAAACTATTGCACATGCCAGCAAGATATTGCTGATGGGATCCTGATATTGCAGTCTCTTGTGAGCCTATACCAGTGCCTGGAAAACACAGAAGTGGATGCTCACAGTCAGCTATTGGATGGAACACAGGGTCCCCAATGGAGGAGCTAGAGAAAGTACCCAAGGAGCTAAAGGGTTCTGCAACCCTATAGGTGGAACAACAATATGAACTTATCAGCATCCCCAGAGCTCCTGTCTCTAGTTGCATATGTAGCAGAAGTTGGCCTAATCAGCCATCATTGGGAAGAGAGGCCCCTTGATGTTGCAAATCTTATATACCCTAGTACAGGGGAATGCCAGGGCCATGAAGTGGGAGTGGGTGGGTAGGGGAGCAGGGGCGGGTGGAGGGTATAGGGAATTATTGGGATAGCATTTGAAATATAAATAGAGAAAATATCTAATAAAAAAAATGCCAAAAAATGTGCCAAAAACTACTAGAAAACAAGCAAAACAGATTATCTGGAATGCACAGAGACACAATGAACACATGATGATTTAATATTCATTTGTTGGGTTCCATAGTTGAATTTTGAATTATGCTTACTGATAATACTAAATGCCCTTCCCAGTGTCAATGACATAAAAATGCATAATGTGTTTAATGATTTAAAGATTATATATTTTTGAAACAAAATTCTAAAGAACTCTTATATTAGTGTGATAGAGTGAATGACTACTACGAGGTGAAACAAAAAGCAGAATTATATTAATATTTTCAGTAGAAATAGAACTCAGGAAAAATGTACACATATGCATGTATGGATGCATGAAGGATATCTTTATGTTACTGCTTTTTAAGTTTATTTCACAAAGACAAAGGTGACATCTCAAAAGAGACAGATAATAAAAAAGATTTATTTATAAACCTTTACACAGAACACTTTGTTTCTTTGCTTGAGAAATAAATATGTAGTAAGCATTTTCTCCTTTTATCTTGACAATATGGTTATCAAGTGTGCACAATTCACCTTCCTTTAAACAAACAAAATGCCAGAAAGGCACTTTATCTGAAAATATATAAAATAAGTATATTTTCTATCTCTATTTTACATTTGAATATCTTGCTCTTTTGCACAGTGAGAGTATTACAGTAGTGTGAATATCACTAGACTAGCTCTGGCATTTGGTTGATAAGATTTGCATTAAAATATATTTACAGAACTACTGTGTAGCAAGAATATAGATCTTCACAACCTTTAGTATTTTGAAACACAGTTGCTTCATAAATAAAACTTACTGAAATGTCTGCCAAGAAAAGTAACTCTAAATAGGAGGAAAATTAAGTAAGGAATACAGTAAATAACCGATTTCATAGAGCTGAGATAAAGCAAAGAATCAGAGATATCATAAAAATTCATGTTTTTTAATATATTTATTTTGCATGAAGTGTCATATGCAAATATCAGCCATTAATATCATCTTATTTGATTGCTATTGTTATGTATTTTGCTGGCAAATAAAACATTGGTGTTCCATAATTTTAACCTGTAAGTTCACAAGAACTGGCTCTAAGAGCATTTTCCCCCTCTGAGTTGTACTACATCTTAATTTTGAAAAGTTGTGAGACACACAGAAATCATTTACTATGGCAGTGTGTTCTTCCATCTGTTGATACTTCTGAAAAATTGTATTTCATGCTAACAAGGAATCAAGTTCTAGCTAATTTGAAAGAGTTAAATGACAAATCAGATGGCATTCATTGCACTTCTATGCATTAATATTTTATAAGATTTGGCTTCAAGGTAAGCTGTAAGACAACTTTTAGACGTTAACTTGATGGTTTTGTAATTTTGTAGGACTGGGGATTTAATACCTCAGTAATACCTGTTGGGCATGCCTCCACACATATACTGTGTCCTCTGCCCTATTATTGCTTTATTTTGATACTGAATTAATTGTCCATGATGTCTTTCAAATCACTATTTAGCCCATGTTTTCCATTCATCCCATGCATTTATGATCTTCTTGTCACATCTTTTCAGGATACCACCAATTCTAGCTTATAGGTTGAAATAACAATGAACCATTTCTACTAATAAATATGTTCATATTTCAACATTTGAATTATAGTATATTAATAGGAAAATTTGTCATTAAATATTATGTTTAAATAAGTCCAACTAATTTAAATTGGTTTTGCAATGAATGCTTGTGTTCATAGAAACAGTGAACCCTAACTTGTCAATATTGTATTGTTATTACTAAATCTTTCAAGTTAAGTGGAAAAATAAATGGACTCCTTTTAAAAAATATATACTTTGGTGATAGAACTATTTTCTATTTGTGAAACATATTTTTGCCAATAGCAAATCTCAACATTTTACATATGAAATTAACAAATTTACAAATTCTGGGAGCAGAGCAAGTTATGTGGAGTGTAATCCTGTACCAATAATCGCCATAGATTCCATTAAAATACCATTTTACACAGTATTAAACTAACTTCATAAAAGCTGAAGAAAAAGGAAGACAGACTACTGTGTCAGCATAATATGATAAAAGATAGATTGAAGAAGACAGGGAAAGAATTAATTAATCTTTACTCCACTTTTTCCATTCCAGAAAGTTTGGAATTACTCCATTGAGGAACAAAATCCAGACCTTAGCCTTGTAATCAAGTGTTCAGAAAATTTTGCCTTTTAGGTAGAAAGCTGCAGGGTGAGCCACTGAGGCAGCAATGAGGCAATTGTTCTTTCTTCAACTATGTTTCGGAGAACAGAAGTGCATATTTTACTCACTGTGAAGCATAAGATAAAAGATGTAGGAGAACACCATCTCATACCTCAGCATGTGCCAGCACTTGATTCATAATCAGAGAAAATTACATCAATACCAACACCAAGCTCAGAGACAAAACCTGTAACTCGAACTTCACCCAACCTCTGTGAGGGAGGGACAGACAAGTTATAACCTGACCGTCACCTTTCCAAAATGATGTTTTAGTTAAACACAAAATCAAAATAAGATTGCTAAATCACACTTTGAATCTGATATATTTAAGAAAAACAAGGAAAATAATGAACAGCTAGAGGACACATTGTGTTCAAAACACATGGAATGAATGCTAGTTTGTGTCATTTGCTAGTCCATGAAAACAGGCCACCAAAAATTTAGGTAGTAAAATTACTGTGTATTGTTTTCAACCAATGTTCAATAAAATAAGAAATCAATGGCAGCACGAGAAAACTCAACAACCTAGAAAGTCACACATATGCAAATCAAGCAATTTGCTCTGGAACTATCAAAAGAAAAAAATTGAGATGTGAGATGTGTTTAAGTCTCCTGAAGAAAATGGAAGTATCACATTCTGAGTTTCTGGGATATAGCTGTTTAACACCATACTCATGCCCTGACAGCATACTCGTAGCCATATTGTTCCACGCTTTCCAACTATTTCATATTGCTGTTACCTGTGAGTCATTGACACACAAAAATAACTTGATTCAGAGTAGGGCATGGTGAACACACAACCTATTATGGTTTTTATTGTTTGTTTTTATGTTTTGTTTTGTTTTGTTTTGTTTTGTTGGTGTGTGTGTGTGATCTTGTGTATTTTAAAAAATTTTTTATTAGATATTTTGTTTATTTACATTTCAAATGCTATACCGAAAATTCCCTCTATCCTCCACCCCCCACCCCTATTCCCCTATTTCATATTGAATTAGGTTAGTAAGTGTAAACAAATTAGAAAAACAGGTTAGACTTAAGAAAGCTAGCTATAGTGTTTGTTGTTAAGTCTCTGGTGAGAAAGTTCAGGGCTTAACTGAAGTCCTGAACAGGATCATCTGAAAGACTGTATGAACCAAGGTCATTGGGAATCAGCAGTCATTCCTGAAGCTGTTTAAGAAGCAAGTCTATGGAAACAGCATGGGATGAGTCTGGATCAGGCAGGCAGCAAGAACAGGAGGTCATTTCACCATCCCCAGTGGTGAATCTCGTCAATGCTATCTATATCTTCGGCGTTCCATTCTGTAATATATAAATCTTATAAACAGTTCTAAAAATATATTTGTATGGAACATGCAAGGTGCACAGATCAGTTCAGGGTGAATTTTTGTTCCTCGTATGAACAGGTGAAAGACAACTGTCTTTTCATTCAGTTAGTTTGATCTTAACCAAATTGTAATAATTCTTCATTCATGCAATATCAAAAGGATGGTAGGATGAATTGTGAGGATTCTACAAGCAACAAGATTTATTGTCTATTTGTAGCTGAAATTTTGTTTCAGATATTATGTCTCAGTCAGTTGCAGGGATGTTCACATGTAGAGGGATCAATAAATCATGTTCCCTCTCCTGTTTTTTTACCTTGACATTTTTTTTCTTTCCTGTTTGTAGCCAAGATCTTCAGGGAGTTCTTCTTTACCATGTCTGATACATATTACTTTGGAAGGGGTCCAAAGCCTTTTCTCTTTCCTGTTCCTACAAATACAGAACCTCTCTCCAAAATCGTATGTTCTTGATTTGGCAAACCAAAATACTCAAAAAACTAGATTGATTCAATATATCAGCCTCATTTTTTTTAGGCCTATTTTACTTTGACCTCTCTCACAGAGAATTGGTAATACCATAACCACCAAACTTCAAGTCATGTCTGTTTTGAGAATTAAAACAACTCAAAACACCCACACTTTGATTTTCTTTCTTCTTGAGCTTCATGTGGTCTGTGAATTGAATCTTGGGAATTCTGAACTACTGGGCGAGTGCATACCATGTGTTTACTTTTCGATTGGTTTACCTCACTCAGGATGATACTTTCTAGTTTTATCCATTTGCCTAAGAATTTCATGAATTCATCTTTTTAAAAATTTTTTAATAGCTAAATAATACTCCATTGTGAAAATGTACCATATTTTCTGTATCCATTCCTCTGTTGAAAGACATCTGGGTTATTTCCAGCTCTGGCTATTATAAATAAGGCTGCTGTGAACATAGTGGAACATGTGTCCTTATTACATGATAGAACATCTTCTGGGTATATACCATTTTGTCCAATGTTAGGGTGTCATATGTAACAAAAATATTTTTAAAATCCTGATGCAGAATTACTAATTGCCTTTGACAATTTATGTTCCCTGGTGAAAGACACACAGACAGCTTTTATATTTTAATATACTTTAAGTAGCACAATAGTTGGATAAGTGCCTATCCTCAATGCTGATAGAATACACTTTCATACTGATAATTCTGAGTTACTACTTATTAATTTCTGTGTCTCATTTAGGCTGTTCTTAACTCCAATTGGGCAGCCCTTTGGGTCATGTTTTCTTGGCTCTTAGCCCAGAGTTACTCTCCTTTTCCCTCCTGCACATTCTTCTCTATCCCATGGCAGCTTCTCTCTTCTCTTCTTCTCTTCT
>NC_034598.1:13370470-13393273 GCF_900095145.1 Mus pahari
AAAAAAAAAAAAAAAAAAAAAAAAAGACGATCCAAATAAAAAGAATTGGAAATGAAATCACACTGAAATGAAAGGAGGCATGAGAGATTGTTATGAAGAGCTTCACATCAACAAATTGGATATTTTAGAAAATATGGACAAATATATGTATGCAAATAATTTAGAAAATGAATCATAGAAAAATTTAAAGGAGGAAAAAGACTAATAATGAGTAAATTGGCTAAAGACGTAGAAAGACTCTCATTACTGCAAGATCTAGTATCATGTTGATATGCAGCTGAATTCTACAGATGATTTGAAGATATTTTACTATTTTTTATATTATTTAAAAACCTTGAAAAAATTTATTTTGAACTCCTTCTATGAAGCCAGGAATATCTTAGTACAAATTAAAGTATAAAACAACAAAAAAGAAAGGTACAACCAATGTCCTTAAACAATACTGATCCTGAACTTGTCAATTAAATACTAACAGTCAACATCCAATGTCATAATAAGAGTCTTCCAGATAGTTATTGGAAGCAATTTGATATAATTCTACTAATTAAATTACATCAGTCTTCAATCTGTTATTTTTAGGTTTTATAGAGCCATAAAACCCTAAGGACATATCACATGAACATAGAAGTAACACAGCCTGGGGAAAAAAGTTAGCTAATAGAAAAGAGGAGAGTGGGTGGAATGTGGGAGGGCTACACTCAAAGTGGATCACTTCTGGGAGATATAAGAAAGGCTGAAAGTGAAGTAAGCCAGTAAGCAGGATTCCTCATGACCTGTTTCAGTTCTGGCCTCTAGGTGCCTGCTTTGAATTCCTGCCCTCACTTCCTTTCATGTTGGCCTATAAATTGTAAAATGAAATTCATTCCTTTTTTCTCTACCTGGCTGTTGTTCTTTGTGACCGCAACAGACAGTAAACTAGAAGATCAATGTTGTATTTTTACTATTATTAATGTTTGAGATAACTTAACATATAAAAGAAAAAATGAGATAGTTATTCAATGTTTTGAAACATTCAGGAGCTGGCAGTATTGCTCATTAGCTAGAACACTTGAGGCTCTTAATAGGGACCAGTGTTTGATTTACAGACCCAGATGGTGGCTTATAAACACTCAAAACTACTGTTCCAGGAAATCTAATGCCATCTTCTGGTCTCTGCCCTGCACTGCACAGCTGTTTTACAAAGACCTTACAGCAGGCAAAATACCCTTACACATGAAATCAACTCTGCAGTTATTTTATTAATCTACTAGCTGGATAAGATGTCTATGAAATTGCTTTCAGCCATATATATATATATATATATATATATATATATATATATATATATATATATATATAAATTGAATTCCGGAGAGACGAAAAGGATATTGAAGGATGCAGAATATGGAATGTTAATGAATTGTAATTTGAAATTAATAAAATCTAGTTATGAACCCTGCTCTTAAAAGTACTAATTTTGTGGTTTTAAACAGTTTAGTTAACCTATTTTAATCTCAACTTCATTGTCTACGAAGTGTACAATATCTTTTGATAACCTGCTTTAAGATGCAGTGCTCGCTAGGAGGTAGTGACACATGCCTTTATTCTCTGAACTCAGGAGACAGAAGCAGGTGAATCTCTGTGAATTTGAGGTCAACCTGATCTACAGAGAGTTTCCATCCAGGCACCAAGTACTACAGGAAGAAACCCTATCTCAAAAATGACAATACAACAACAGCAACAATAAAGTGCATAGCTTTTTAAAAATTAGATATTTTCTTAATTTACATTCCAAATGCTATCCCAAAGGTTCCCTATACCCTCCCACTGTCTTGCTCCCCTACCCACCAACTCCCACTTCTTGGCCCTGGCATTCCCCTGTACTGGGACATATAATCTTTGCAAGACCAAGGGGCCTCTCTTCCAAATGATGGCTGACTAGACCATCTTCTGCTACAGACAGGAGCTCTGGGGTTACTTGATAGTTCGTTGTTGTTCCACCTATAGGGGTGCAGACCCCTTAAGCTCCACAGACACATGTTCCACTGTGTTCATAGAAGTCTTATTTATAATAGCCAGAAGCTGGAAAGAACCCAGATGTCCTTCAACAGAGGAATGGATACAGAAANTGTGGTACACAATGGAGTACTACTCAGCTATTAAAAACAATGAATTTATGAAATTCTTGGGCAAATGGATGTATCTGGAGGATATCATCCTNAGTNAGGTAACCCAATCACAAAAGAAGTCACTAGATATGCACTCACTGATAAGNNGATATTAGCCCAGAAACTTAGAATTCCCAAGATACAATTTGCAAAACACAAGAAAACCAAGAAGAAGGAAGACCAACATGTGGATACTTCATTCCTCCTTAGAATAGGGAACAAAATATCATGAAAGGAGTTACAGAGACAAAATTTGGAGCTAAGACAAAAGGATGGACTATCCAGAGATTTCCCCACCTGGAGATCCATCCCATCATCAGCCACCAAACCCAGACTTTATTGCACATGCCAGCAAGATTTTGCTGAAGGGACCCTTGTGAGGCTATGCCAGTGCCTGGCAAACACAGAAGTGGATGCTCACAGTCAGCTATTGGATGGAAGACAGGGCCTCCAATGGAAGAGCTAGAGAAAATACCCAAAATGCATAGCTTTAATGGGCGATATGTCATATGTAGTTGACATGTTTAGGTAAGGAGACATTCATGAAACTCCTGAATGCACATTGACCCAGAAACTCCAATTCCTAATGTAGTGGTTTCACAAAGAATTTTTGACAATATCTGTTCTTCAAACTGATTTTCATTTCATAGTAGATGCTATTATGAACATATATAAACGTATGCTTGTGTATATCAAATATAAAGCTCATCACAAAATAGTTAATGGTAAGATGCCTGGTATCAGTTCTTACTGAGGGTATCATGAACATGTCTTTAACATATCTGTATATGTTCTGTTATTTCACAACAGGTATCTAAATCTGTCCACCCACTAATGTTCAGCTGAAGTGCTCACATTGATATAAACACTGAGTGAACAGTACACATGACAATACATATTGCAATCCTCTCCTGGAAAAGTACTAAGATTTATCAAAAGGGAAACTGTCTTCCCTGCTTTGCAGCTTGTCCTACTAGTCTTGAAATGCCAACTTTTAGTCATAACTCATGGTGACAGTGGTAACTTTTAAAAAAGACACAAAACCTAATTTCCATGTAAAGAAGATTTATAATAATTTCAATAAATTTATTTTTTCTGAATTTTCAAGAACGAGTTCTCCTTTTCTGTACTTCCTTATATTCAGATTACAAATCAGGAACAATTTGCGTGTCATATTCACTGTCATACAAAAAAATAAAAATTGTTCCTACTTTCTTAAAGTACAGAAATTCTTTACTGACAGGTTCTTCTGGGAATTTCCCTGGAAGTGGATTACTTGACACTTCTCTGCAGATTGGATTAGACCACCAAATGCTACTAAGTTTTTCTGTTTTTCTTGCGAAGTTTTGAAAGATTCTATTTTAAATCTTTTATGTTTCCCTGATGTACCATGCCAAATAAATGCCAATAATGTTAATGTACTAACCTCTTAATTTACCAAATATTTATAGAAAAAACCCTATGAAGTCAGATTTTATAAAATGTAATGCTTTTAAATACTTAAATGATTTCCCCTGAAGCCTGCAATACCATTTTGTGAAATGGTGTTTCTTTCAAATTCGTCAGCTATTAGAGTGCAGGACTTCATAGTTTATTAGTAATACAAATGTTATGACGGAAGTAGAGAAGCTTCTCTAATCACTGAAAGGTCTTTGAAAGCTCCAAAGTAATTATACCTTGTAATTATCAGAAAGTAAAGTTCTCCAATCATTTCCACAGTCAAGCATTTACTGCTTCTCAGCCTGCAGCTATGTGTGGATAAGATTAGCTTCTAATTATAGGAAAGAAAAATAATTAAGGTGAAATAAAATTTTCATTTTAACTTGCATATGCTATATGAAATAAGGAAGTTTTCTGCTTTTATGAAATGTTTCATAAGTCTTGAAGATCAAATTGTTATTGTAATTAAAGCACCAATGGAAAGAGATGTGAATAGCTTTCTTTCATTTATTTTGCAAAAACAGTAAATATGCAGAATAGTTACACTGCAATGAGTGGTTTAGTTTTATTACACTAATTTGAGTTCATTGAATTAAGAAAGTGCATAGAAGACTGTCAAATAAACAAATGCTAGTTTTAATGAATATTTTTTTAAATGAATGCTGACATATATAATATTTTTTGAATTATTCACTTGTAAATTCTAATATCAAGAAAGCAATAATCCACACAAAGGTTTGCAAAAATACCTTTGATGAAATACAAGCTGAACTAATTAAATTTAATATTGCATTTCTTAAAAGTGTGTGTATTTTGAAAATACCATCACAATTACCAAACTTTGACTTGAAATATGTCTTGACTGCAAGATATAATATCAGAGTGATGGCAAAGAAGTTGTTGCAGTACCAAATGTATGATTTGACTACAGTCCCATTCCATGAAACAGAATCTATACATGACTTTACTTGGGTGATAAAGAAACAGAGACTCCCAGGGACTAAACCACCAACCAAAGAGTATACATGGAGGGACCCAAGGTTCCAGCCACATATGTAGCAGAGGATGGTCTTATCTGGCATCAATGAAGGAGAGGCCATTGGTCCTGTGAAGGTTCGATGTCTCGGTGTAGGGGAATGCCAGGGTGGTGAATAGGAAGAACACCCCACAGAAGCAGGCAAAGGGGGATGAGATAGTGGCTTTGCAGAGAGGAAACTGGGAAAAGGAATAATATAAATAAAATATTCAATAAAAAATAGGAAACTGGAAGGAGAGAGAGAGAGAGAGAGAGAGAGAGAGAGAGAGAGAGAGAGAGAGAGAGAGAGAGAGAGAGAGAGAGAGAGAGAGGAGGGAGGGAGGAAGGAAGGAAGGAAGGAAGGAAGGAAGGAAGGAAGGAAGGAAGGAAGGAAGGAAGGAAGGAAGGAAAGAGACTAGAAAACCCAAACACCTCAGTTACAACCAAAACAACTGGTCTTAAAAAAATATTTCAATAAGATGACTCCTACAGATAATCTACTATACTTATAAATAAGTGGCTTATTCAGTTATCATCAGAGAACCCTCCTCCTGCAGTAGATGGGAACTGATGTAGAGACCCACAGCTGCACATTACAGAGAGAGGGTCCTTTAAACACACAGCTTTAAATGGTATAGCTCCATCAAATCCCACCCTCAGAAGCTCTGGGAAACCAACAGAACAGAGGGCAAAAAGAGTATAAACGTTTGAGTGAATATAAAATATCAAGAGAATGAGGCTCACTGAGTCAACCAAACAAGGCTTATACAAACTCACAGAGACTGAAGAAGCAAGTGCAAGGTGTCTTAGTCAGAGTTTCTATTCCTGCACAAACATCATGACCAAGAAGCAAGTTTGGGAGGAAAGGGTTTATTTGCCTTACACTTCCATACTGCTGTTCATCACCAAAGGAAGTCAGGACTGGAACTCAAGCAGGTCAGAAAGCAGGAGCTGATGCAGAAGCCATGGAGAAATATTCTTTACTGCCTTGCTTCACCTGGCTTGCTCAGCCTGCTCTTATATAACCAAGACTACCAGCCCAGAGATGGCACCATACACAAGGGGACCTCCCTCTTGATCACTAATTGAGGAAAAGCCTTACAGCTGGATCTCATGGAGGCATTTCCCCAACTGAAACTCCTTTCTCTGTGATAACTCCAGTCTGTGTCAAGTTGACACAAAACTAGACAGTACACATGGCATAGACATAAAGGGTCTGCATTAGAGCCTCTGAGTATTTACTATAGCTTGAAGTACAGTATATTTATGGGATACCTGAGTGAGAGAACAAGTAGCCCTCTGAATCTTATGCATACTATTAGGACACATTTTTTTCTGTTGGGATATTTTGTTCAGCCTTGATAGGATAATTTTTACTTTATATTATTGTATTTTATTTTATTTTTTAGTGTTTGGTTGTTATCTCTTACAAAGCTGTTCTTTTTAAATGAGAGACAGAAATAGGCTGGATCTACTAGGGATACGAGGTGAAGATGAACAGGGAAGAGTAGAGGAAGGGTTAACGCTAATCAGAATAAATTGCATGAGAATATATCTGTTAATGAAAATAAATAAAAGAAAAATGCTCTATAAAAAAGTGAAATAGTTGGCTACAGAAATTTGTATTTATTAATGGAACAATCTGTCATAATGCAACAATCTGTCATATCTTTACTATGTGTTTTAACTCTTGTGGTTTTTGTTGTTATACAATACAGATTTTCATGTTTATTTGTCCAGAAAACTAGGATTTTCTTGGGAACATTTTAAATCAGTTATAAGCTTTTTTGGGTAAGCAAGCATAATTTAGTTCTTTTTAAAGTTCTTACCCATTCAAGGTAAGCCATATTCAAATTTTCATTGTGTTCTTCACAGCAGTATTTCTCAGTTAAGATAGGTATTTTTTCTTTACCTCTCTCCATAAAAATGTATCTTATTTTTCTTTACGCAGCTTTGTGTAAGAATAAGATACAAAAACAAAACAACAAATTTACAATTTACTGTAATTAATCCTAATATCAGATGTGGGCAGGGATTTTCAAATCTTAATACACAGGAGAAGAAAGAAGGAACAATGAAGAAATCAGTAGATATTGGCACAGGCAGTGAGGTTAGACAGGGATAGTCAGTGTTGCTGAGGAAGCTATTTCGAAGCTATACAGAAGACATTGTTCAGTGTGAGCTTTTACTCATCTACTTCTATTATGTGAGATGCTTTATTATCCTCAAGCAGAGACATCTTGTCAGAGTTAGCTGTACTGTACTCTTTCAATGTCACTTTGCAATAGATGTGGATATAGGGATTGTCAACTGAGAGGACTAAAAAGTGCAGAACAATTTCAAATATTGCTACCAGGCCCTTGTCAACTTTTTTACTTTCAACCAACTTGGACTTTTGTTGCCTGGTCTCCACAGTGGGCTAGTCTGTGTTATTCTTCAAGTGTTTTGGGGCGACTGTATACTCTGTAGCAAAGTTGTTTCAAAGTGCCTTGCTCTCCATGATCTACCCGAATTTTCACTGCCCATCTTTAGGTACTTATCAAAATTCAGCCAGCCCAAGACAGACACACCCAACTAGGATTAGAGATATTCAAGTTCCCAATTTCTTATCCAGTTTTTTTCATGATCTTCCATGATTTCTAGAACTCTGCCTGCTCTTTTCCATTTTCTTGTCCTCCTTATTATTGGGCATAATTTTCAAATGGACATATCACCTTCTCAGGACCGTGCTTTCAGCTTGGTTCTGAGAATAAGTCTCCACTGGCTCTGTTTCCATCCCAGCCATTCCTCCTGACCGATGCCTGTAACTGTCATCTGACCCTAATTCTCATGTCTGGCTTGCTATGCTGACCAAATTTGTCCATCCAGTGAATACCTGGAGCTACCACTCCAATTCCACAGGCCATCCACTTCCATGTCTGGATTGCAGTGGGTCAATGCCTGCCTAAATTATCTCAAGTGGAAAACACCAGACAGCCTTAATATTTAATAACTGCAATATTTGTGTTGGTAAATCTCCAACCCTAATATGCCCTGCAAAGAACACACAACTCAGTTAAAATATTTAAAAGCTGCACATCTGGATTGGGCAGATATACCATATACTACTCTATTCCTCAGCTATGATATCCCTTGCTACTTGCAGCTCCTCCAGGCCATGTGGTTCTGATCCATCTTCCACCTCTTCTTCCTCCATCTTCCTATCTCTGTCCCTCTGTCTCCCTTACTCTCATTTTCTTCCTCTCTCTCCATCCCTAAAACTTCCAGCCCTATGTTTCACTTCTACTGAGCAATCACAGGTTTAGCCTTTATTTGACCATTTGAAATGGGGAGCAGGTTCCCATGGAATTACCTGAATATGTAATTCATGCTTCATTGGGGGGAGGTGCATAGGTTTATCATCAAAATACAAAGAACACCAAGGCAATCCACAACACCTCACCTTTTGAGAGCTCCAGCCCTTGTTAGTCTTGTGACAAGGCTTTTCTCATTAAAGCCCTTGAGCTGCTAATTACAGTAATTGCCAGTAGACACAGTCATGGAAATGAGCATAAAGTCCTGAATATACATACACTCCACAAAATAGTTGACCACCTGCCTTGTGCTCTCAATAAGAAAGTGATGACGGACTCCTTCATAATTTAATGTGCGTCTCTTTTCTGGCAAACACATACTTGGACAGAGAAAAAAAATCTCATCTCCAGACTGATAGGTATGACTTCACAGCAGTTCACAGAAATTTCACTATATAGTAGACCCTTCATGAGTTCCAAGCATTAGATTCATAGAGAATGATGCATAAAACTTTGTCAGTTTATTTTGTCTAATGCCAGCACAAAGACCCTAATATACTTCCTTATAATGCTTTTGTGGATGACTTCCAAAAATTTTGCTTCATGAAGTATTTAATTTCTCAGGAAATATGTAGGAGCAGAAATTTAGGGTTAATGATATCAGAGATTAACTGAATTGGTGAGGTATCAAGTCTGTCACATCTGCCAGTGATGAACAGGTGACAGACAGAGGTGAATCTTTCACTTCCTTAGTTAGAGGAACACAAAGATATTTTATATTATTTGTGAGTATTGTGAATGGTGTTGTTTCCTTAATTTCTTTCTCATCCTGTTTATCCTTTGTGTAGAGAAAGGCCACTGATTTGTTTGAGTTAATTTTATATCCAGCTAGAATTTAGAGGGTAACACATATACTATCAACAGTGATATTTTGAGTTCTTCATTTCCAATTCATATCCCCTTGTTCTCCTTTTGGTGTCTAATTGCTCTGACTAGGACTTCTTAGTCTGACTAGGACTTCAAGTACTATATTGAATAGGTAGGGAGAAAGTGGGCAACCTTGTCTAGTCCCTGATTTTAGTGGGATTGCTTCAAGTTTCTCTCCATTGAATTTGATGTTGGCTACTTATTTGCTATATATTGCTTTTATTATGTTTAGGTATGGGTCTTGTATTCCTGATCTTTCCAAGGCTTTGTTCATGAGTGCATTTTCGATTTTGTCAAATGCTTTCTCAGCATCTAATGAGATGATCTTGTGGTTTTTGTCTTTGAGTTTGTATATGGAAATGAATACATCGATGGATTTCCATATATTAAACAATCCCTGCATCCCCAGGATGAAGCCTACTTGATCATGATGGGTGATCATTTTGATGTGTTCTTGGATTCGGTTTGTGAGAATTTTAGAGTATTTTTGCATTGATATTCATAAGGGATACTGGTCTAAAGTTCTGTTTCTTTGCTGGGTCTTTATGAGGTTCAGGTATCAGAGTAATTGTGGCTTCATAGAATGAATTAGGTAGAGTACCTTCTGTTTCTATTTTTGGAATAGTTTGAGGAGAATTAGAATTAAGTCTTCTTTGAAGGTCTGATAGAACTCTGCAATAAACCCATCTGGTCCTGGGCTTCTTTGGTTGGGAGACTATTAATGACTACTTCTATTTCTCTAGGTGATATGGGACAGTTTAGACAATTAATCTGACCCTGATTTAACTTTGGTACCTGGTATCTATCTNGAAAATTGTCCATTTCATCTAGGTTTTCCAGTTTTGTTGAGTATAGCCTTTTGTAGTAGGATCTGAAGATGTTTTGGATTTCCTCAGATTCTGTTGTTATGTCTCCCTTTTCCTTTCTGATTCTGTTAATTAGGATACTGTCCCTGTGTCCTCTAGTTAGTCTGGATAAGAGTTTATCTATCTTCTTCTTTTTCTCAAAAATTCAGTTCCTGGTTTGCGTGATTCTTTGAATATTTCTGTTTGTTTCTACTTGGTAGAATTCAGCACTGAGTTTGATAATTCTCTGCCATCTACTCCTCTTGCTCCTCTTGGGTGAATTTGCTTCCTTTTGTTTTAGAGATTTTAGGTGTGCTGTCAACATACTAGTGTATGCTCTCTCTAGTTTCTTTTTGGCAGCACTCAGAGATATGTTATTTCCTCTTAAGACTTCTTTCATTGTGTCCCATAAATTTGGATATGTTGTGCCTTTATTTTCTTTAAACCCAAAAAGGTCTTTAATTTCTTTATTTCTTCATTGACTATGTTATCATTGAGTAGAGTGTTGTTTAGCTTCCCCATGAATGTTGCCTTTCTATTATGTATGTTTTTATTGAAGATCAGCCTTAGGCCATGGTGATCTGATAGGATGCATGGGATAATTTCAATATTTTTGTATTTGTTGAGACCTGTTTTGTGACCAATTATATGGTCAATTTTTGAGAAGGTACCATGAAGTGCTGAGAAGAGGGTGTATCCTTTTGTTTTAGGATAAAATATTTTGTAGATAGCTGTTAAATCCATTTGTTTTATAACTTCTGTTAGTTTCGATGTGCCTCTGTTTAGTTTCTGTTTCCAGGATCTGTCCATTGATGAGAGTAGGGTATTGAAGTCTCCCACTAAAATTGTGTGACATGCTATGTATACTTTGAGTTTTACTACAGTTTCCTTAATGCATGTAGATGCCCTTGCATTAGGGGGCATAGATATTAAGAATTTAAAGTTCATCTTGGAAGATTTTAACTTTTAGATTAGTATAAAGTGCCCCCCCTTGTCTTTTTTGATAACTTTGTGTTGGATGTCAATTTTATTCAATATTCAAATTGCTACTCTAGATTATTTCTTTGATCCCTTACATGGAAAATTGTTTTCCAGACTTTTACTGTGAGGTAGTGTCTGTCTTTGTCTCTGAGGTGGGTTTCCTTTATGCACCAAAATGTTGAGTTCTGTTTATGTACACATTCTGTTAGTCTATATCTTTTTATTAGGGAATTGAGTCTAGTGATGTGAAGAGATTTTAAGGAAAAGTAATTGTTGCTTCCTGTTATTTTTGTTGTTAAGAGTTCACATTATGTTCTTGTTGCTATCTTCTTTTAGGTTTTTTGAAGAATTACTTTCTTGGTTTTTCTACGGCTTAATTTTCCTCCTTGTTTTGGTGTTTTCCCATTATTATCCTTTGAATGGCTGAATTTGTGGAAAGAAATTGTGTGAATTTGCTTGTGTCATGGAATACTTCAGTTTCTCCATCTATAATAATTGAGAGTTTTGCTGAGTATCTTAGCCTGGGCTGGCTACTTTGTTTTCTCTTTGGGTCTGTATAATATCTATCCAGGATCTTCTGGCTTTCATAGTCTCCAGTGAGAATTCTGTTGTGTTTTTAACAGGTCTGCCTTTATATGTTACTTGATATTTTTCCCTTTTGCTTTTAATATTCTATCTTTATTTAGTGCATTTGTTGTTCTGATTATTATGAGTTGGGAGGAATTTCTTTTCTAGTCCAGTCTACTTAGAATTCTGTAGGCTTCCTGTATGTTCATGGGCATCTCTTTTTTTAGGTTAGCGAAGTTTTCTTCTATAATTTTGTTGAAGATAATCACTGGCCCTTTAAGTTGAAAAATCTTCATTCTCATCTACTCCTATAATCCTTAGGTTTGGTGTTCTCATTGTGTCCTGGATCTCCTGGATGTTTTGAGTTAGGATCTTCTTGCATTTTGTATTTACTTTGATTGTTGTACCCATGTTTTCTATGGAATCTTCTGTACCTGAGATTCTCTCTTCCATTCTGTTGCTGATGCTGGCATCTATGATTCCTGATTTCTTTCCTAGGCTTTCTATCTCCAGAGCTGTCTCCCTTTGTGATTTTCTTATTGCTTCTACTTTCATTTTTAGATCCTGGATTGTTTTGTCCAATTCTTTCACCTGTTTGGTAGTGTTTTCCTGTAACTCTTTAAGTGTTTTTTGTTTCCTCTTTAAATGTCTTCTAGCTGTTTACCTGTGTTTTCCTATATTTGCTTCTTAAAGTCCTCCATCATCATCATGAGAAGTGACTTTAGATCCATGTCTTGCTTTTCTGGTGTGATGGTGTATCCAGTACTTGCTATGGGAGAGTTTGGTTCTGATGAGGCCAAGTAACCTTGGTTTCTGTTGCTTCTGTTCTTATACTTGCCTCCTGCCATCTGATTATTTCAAGTGCTTGCTACCCTCAATATATCTGATTGGAGCCTGTCCTTCCTATAATCCTGGTTGATTCGGAATTCCTCAGAGTCCAGCTTTCTCTGTGTTCCTGTGATCCCAGGCTCCTGTGAATCTGAGATTCTGGGTGTGTCAGAGTTCTTGTCAGTCAACTTCCTCTGAAACCCTGAGATCCTGGTGTGACAAAGCTCCTGTAATCTTGGGATCCTGGAATCCTAAGATCCTGGGCTTGTTACAGTGCCTGAAAGTGGCATCTCCTCTGAGGACCATGGGGCTGTCTGGTGTGTTTGAAACCAAGCTATACCAGTACTGATCAGAAGGAACCCTATCCACTGGTCAGGTATAGCTCTGGAGTTCTTGCTCCTGCTGTCACAGGCCTGCCACAATTGGATTGGAACAGATGTTGTGTTCTACTCACCAGTGATCCTAAGATCACATGGAGAGTCCTCTGGGACCACCCACCTGGCTGGCACCCAAGGGGAATGGAGCTGGTGCTGACCGGAAGGGCTCTCCGGTATTTCTTTAAGTGAGTTGTTAATGTCCTTCTTAAAATCTTCTATGAGCATCATGAGATATGATTTTAAATCCGAATCTCTTTTTGGGTCTTTTGGGGTATCCAAGACTCGCTGTGGTGGGAGTGCTGAGTTCTGATGATGTTGAGTGGTCCTGGTTTCTGTTACTAAGATTCTTACATTTGCCTTTTGCCATCTAGTAATCTCTGGTGTTAGTTGTTCTAGCTGTCTCTGGCTGGAACTTGTTCCTCCTGTGATTCTGTTAGCCTCTGTCAGCACTCCTGGGAGTCCAGCTCTCTTCCATGTTTCAGTGGTCAAAGCACTCTTTGCAGGCAAGCTCTCTTCTTGCAGGGAAGGTGCACAGAGGTCTGGGGTTCAGCTCTGCCTCCTGGCTGAAGATGAAGGCCCAAAGAGACCTTAACAAAGAAGCTCTGTTGCTTCTCTGGCCCGCACACTTTCTTGTGCAGACTGGTCTCTGAGAGACCCGGGGTAAAAGATGCTCTCACCTGGTCCTGGGGTCAGAGCCCTCCCTGGAGGCCATCTCCCCTCTGGTGGGAAAGGTGCCCAGAGGTCTGGGTCTTTGCTCTGCCTCCTGGCTGAAGATGAAGGTGCGAAGGGACCCTATTAAAGAAGCTCTGTTCCTTCTGAGGTCCACATGCTCTCCTGTGTGGACTGGTCTCTGAGGGACCTGAAATACAAGAAGGTGCTCTCACCTACTCCCAGGGTCAGAGCCCTCCCTGGAGGCTGACTCTCCTCTGGTGGGGAAGGTGCCTAGAGGTCTGGTTATCCATTGTACCTCCTGGTTGAAGATGAAGGCCAGAAGGGCTTTTATTATTACTGTTATTATTATGTTTACTTCCTCTTTCTCGCGTGTTTCTCTTTCTCTAATTTCTCATTACTGAAACTCTTCTCATGTTTCTTCTCCAAACAGAATATATGAACTAGGTGTGATTCAGTACTACTTCCTTGACACCCCCTCTGCCGTTTCTTTACATAGTCTATCTGGTCTTCTTTGAGGTGGATAGATTATTGTGGTATTCTATTCCAGTGGATGCACTATGATCTTCAATTATATTGAAGAGTCAGCCAATATAATAGTATTAGGAATATTGCTCAACATCACTGTGCTTTGTAATCATAACCATTTTCTCTGTCACCAGACAGGAGAAATAAAATTACACAATACTCTCCAATTTGGAGAAGTATCTCCCAACCTAGAGCTTTTCTAATGTTTCTGTAGTGCCAGACTTATTAAGAGTTCTGTAATTATTTATGAGATCAGCCCTAGTACAACTATGTCCATCAACGGCTATGTTCATAAGGGTTGGGAATAGTATTAACTTTCAGTTTTAACCATTGTCCAATTTGTAAATCTGTTGTGCTTTCATAGTGGATACTAACTAAGGCATCAGAAGCATTAGAGATTAATTTCTAAAGAAAAATTTTGCATAAGAGTAGAAATTATTCATGATGAGAGATGTGAGTTCGTTAAATTCTTCCAGAAAGGCAAAGTCTGGGTTTTCCTGCTCTACAAGCATCTTGGAAGGAAGGAAGTGAAACAATAGAGTGGACCATTACAGACTTGGATGAAACACATAGGCTGTTGTTTAAGATTGTCTGTTAAGAATGTTGTTTGCTTTCATCTGTTGTCACTGGTCGTAGATAGAAAGGCTCAATTTACAATTTCATTTATAATATTAACCGCATCAATGAAGAAAATGTAAAAGTATGTGCTATACTGCAAGTGAGTGCTAGCTCAACTATTGGGACAATTATTAAAGACATTAGCCACAATCAGCCATCAGTGAATTTCTTCTAATTGTGTACAGCTCCAAATCTATGTCATCAGTAATGTCATTCAGAATTCTAACAAATATGTCAGATAGTTTGGAGTCACTGTCACAAACACTTGGACTCACATATTATGGTAGGGCTTCATTGTGACTATGTTGGTGTCTCTAGCAGACTCAGCTGAGATATTAACACCATTTAAAAGTTGGAAATTTGTATCTTTCTATTTTGCAGTCAAGAACAGCATTTACCAACTGTTATTTGTTTTTTGGGAGGCCCGGTTTGTAAAAATAACTTGATCATTATCTAGAGATATCAGACTGATTTAAAAATATATTTCTGTGAAGAATTTCCAACAGTGAGGACAATATAATGTACTCAAGTAAATGTGTTGATTATCTATGCAGTCTTAGTTCAACGTCCTGAAGAATCTAAGCTTTTGTTTTCATTAGGAATGTTACTTATTACCTTTTTTTCAGGTACATATTAATGAAGGTAGCACTGAGATTTGCTATTCAACAGAAAGTTGAAATTATGGAATTCAATTTAGTGATGCTATCACATCAGAAAATTTTTTTTTTTTAGGAAATAGTAAGTTTCCTACTAACAAACCACATTTTTCAGAATGATATGAAGATGCATATTTGCTGATCAAGAATACATTAAAACTCTTTTAAAACTAATGAAGATCTGTGCCTAGAACTGAACACACTTCTGTGCCACACTTCTCCATACATGTGTCCTGCCAGGAGAGAGCTGGCCACACAGGAGTGCTGACACACATGAGCCCAGGTAGGACCACCACTTCTGCTCTGGGGACTTGCCCAGAGCCCTCAAAACATAGGAAGTTAGGAGCAGCCTGGGACCGGATCCTTCTGATTTCCATCTGTAGCTGCAGGAGACCCTGTACTAAAGCTCTCCTTACCCAGATCCTACTAGGAAAGAACTGGTCTGTCAAGAGTGCTGACACACCTGAGAGCACATGTGAGACCACCACTTCTGGCCAAGAGGGACCACCCAAGATCTATCAGGACACAAGAACCAAGGAATGGACAAGGACAGGATCCTGCTGGTTTCTATCTGTATGCCAGAGTTGACCCTGTGCCAGCGCTCCCCATACCCCAATTCTTCCCCGAGAGAACTGGTCTTCCAGAAGTGCTGACACACAAGCTTCTAGGAGGTACAAGACACAGTCAGAGACAGTAAGACCAGCTAACACCAGAGATAACCAGGTGGTGAGATTCAAGGGCAAGAATATAAACAGCAGAAGCCAAGGCAATTTGGCACCATCAGAAACCAGTTCTCCCATCAAAGCAAGCCTAATACACCCCAAGACACTGGAAAAGCAAGAATCATTTAAAATCATATCTCATGATGATGATAGATACTTTAAGAATCACATAAACACCTCCCTTTAAAAAATACAGGAGAACACAGGTAAATAAGTAGAAGCCCTTATAAGGAAAAACAAAAGTCCCTTAAAGAATTACAGGAAAACACAACCAAATAGAGGGAGGAATTGAACAAAATCATGTAGTATCTAAAGATGTAAATAGAAACAATAAAGAAATCACAAAGGGAGACAACCCTGGAGATAGAAAACCTAGGAGCAATCAGGAGTCATAGATGGAAGCATCACCAACATAATATAAGTGATAAAAGAGAGAAGCTCCAATGCAGAAGATACCATAGAAAACATTGACACAACTGTGAATGAAAATGCATAATGCAAAATGATCCTAACTCAGAACATCCAGAAAATCCATGACACAATGAGAAAATCAAACCTAAGGATAATAGGTATAGAAGAGTGTGAAGATTTCCAACTTAAAGGGCCAGAAATCTTTAACAAAAATATAGAAAAAACATCCCTAACCTAAAGAAAGAGATACCCATAAACATACAAGAAGGCTACAGGACTCCAAATAAATAAAGAACCAGAACAGAAATTCCTCCAGTCATATAATAGTCAAAACACCAAATGTACAAAACAAAGAAAGAATATTAAAAGCAGTAACAGATAAAGGTCAAGTAACATATGAAGGTAGACCTATAAGAATTATACCAGACTTCTCCCCAGAGACTATGAAGGCTAGAGGATCCTGGGATGATGTCATAAAGAGCCTATGGGAACACAAGTGCCATTCCAGGCTATTATACACTGCAAAAACCTCAATTACCATAGATGGAGAGGCCAAAGTATTTCAGGGCAAAACAAAATTTACACAGTACCTGTCTTAGTTAGGGTTTCTATTCCTGCACAAACATTATGACCAAGAAGCAAGTTGGGGAGGAAAGGGTTTATTCGGCTTACATTTCCATACTGCTGTTGATCACCAAAGGAAGCAGGACTGGAACTCAAGCAGGAGCTGATGCAGAAGCCATGGAGGGATGTTCTTTACTGGCTTGCCTCCCCTGGCTTGCTCAGCCTGCTTTCTTATAGAATCCAAGACTACCAGCCCAGAGATGGTCCCACCCACAAGGGGCCTCTCCCACTTGATCACTACTTGAGGAAATGCCCCACAGCTGTATCTCATGGGGGCATTTCCCCAACTAAAGCTCCTTTCTCTGTGATAACTCCAGCTGTCTCAAGTTGACACAAAGCTAGCCAGTACAGTACCTTTCCACATATCCATCTCTACAAAGGATAATAGTTCGAAAACTCCAATACAAGAAGATAGTCACAAAAACATAATTCCACCTCTAACAGCAAAAATAACAGGAAGCAACAATCACTACTCATTAATAAATCACTGGACTTGAATCCCCAATTAAAATCATAAACCAACAGACTGGATAAGGAAACAGAACCCAATATTTTGCTGCATACAGGAAACACACCTCTTTGACAAAAACAGAAACTTCCTCATAGTAAAAAGCTGGAAATATTTTCCTAAGTAAGTGGTCCCAGGAAATAAGTTAGAGTAGTCATTGTACTATTGAATAAAATCAATCTTCTAGCAACAGTTATCAAAAAAGTTGAGGAAGGACATGTCATATTCATCAAAGGACAAATCTACCAAGAACTCTCAATCCTGAACATCTATGCTCCAAATGCAAGGGCATCCACATTCATAAAAGAAACTTTACTAAAGCACAAAGGACGTTTTGCAGCTCATACAGCAATAGTTGAAGATTTCAACCTCCCACTCTCAGCAATTGACAGATCATAGAAACAGAAATTAAACAGGGACACAGTGAAACTTACAGAGTTTTGAAACAGATAACTACAGGACATTTCATCCTAAAACAAAAGGATATACCATCTTCTCAGAACCTAATGGTACCTTCTCCAAAACTCACCATATAATTTGTCACAAAACAGGACTCAAGTAGGTTGAAATAATCCCATGCATCCTAGCAGATCTCCACTGAATAAGGCTAGTTTTCGAGAACAGTAGGTACAATAAAAAGCCCACATACACATGGAAACAGAACAACAATCTATGCAATGATAACTTGGATAAGAAAGAAAGAAAGAAAGAAAGAAAGAAAGAAAGAAAGAAAGAAAGAAAGAAAGAAAGAAAGAAAGAAAGAAAGACAGACAGACAGACAGAAAGAAAGAAAGAAAGAAAGAAAGAAAGAAAGAAAGAAAGAAAGAAAGAAATTAAAGATGTTTTAGAATTCAATGAAAATGAAGGCACAACATACCCAACCTTATGGGACACAGTGAAAGAAGTGCTAAAAGGAAAACTCATAACTCTGAGTGCCTCCAAAAAGAAGTTGGAGAGAGCACACAATAACAGCTTAACAGCACACCAGAAAGCTCTAGGACAAAATGAAGCAAATAAACCCAAGAGGAGTAGACAGCTGGAAATAATCAATCTAGGGTAAAAAATTAACCACATATAAACACAAAGAACTATACAAAGAATCAACAAAAGGAGCTTATTCTTTGACAAAAATCAACAAGTTAGATAACCTCTCAGCCAGACTAACCAGAGGGTACAGAGACAGTATCCAAATTAACAAAAGCAGAAAGAAAAAGGGAGATATAACAACAGAAACTGAGGAAATTAAAAAAAAAAATCAGATACAACTAAAAAGAGTAGATCATATCCTATTACAAAGCATAATAAATGGAAAACTCAAAAACAAGAAGATAGTCACAGAAAACATAATTCCACCTCTAACAGCAAAATAACAGGAAGCAACAATCACTACTCATTAATAAATAAGTGGACTTGAATCCCTGATTAAAATCATAAACTAACATACAGCAGGAATCTGGAAACAAAACCTGGAAAATCAGGAAGAAATGGACAATTTTCTAGAGAGATACCAGATACCGAAGCCAAATCAGAATCAGATAATCCACGTAAACAGTCCCATAACTTTGAAAGAAATAGAAGCAGTCATTAAAAGTCTCTCAACCAAAAGCAGACCAGGAACAGATGGGTTTAGTGCAGAATTCTATCAGAACTTCAAAGAAGAACTAATAGCAACACTTTTCAAAGTATTCCACAAATTAGTAAGAGAAGAAAGACTACCCAACTCAATCTATGAAGCCACAATTATGCTGATACCAAAACCACACAAAGACCCAACAAAGATCAAGTACTTCAGACCAATTACCCATATGATTATCAATTGAACAATACTCAATATAATTCTTTTAAACTGATCCAAGAACACATCAAATGATCTTTATCAAGATCAAAAACGCTTCATTCCAGGGACACAGGGGAGGTTCAATATATGGAAATCCATCAACATAATCTACTACATTAATAAACTCCAAGCAAAAACCACTTGAACATTTCATTAGATGCTGAAAATCATTTGACAAAATACAACTACCCTTCATGATCAAATTCAAGGAAAGATCAGGACTTCAAGGCCAATACCTAAGCACTGTAAAAGCAATATACAGCAAATGAGTAGCCAACATCAAACTAAACTGAGAGAAACTTGAAGCAATAAAACTAAAATCAGGGAGGAGATAAGGCTGCCCACTCTTTCCTAATCTAGTCAATATAGTACTTCAAATTCTATCTAGAGCAATTAGACAACTAAAGGAGGGCAAAGGAATAAAAATTGGAAAGGAAGAAGTCAAGATATCACTATTTGCAGATCACATGATAGTATACTTAAGTGACCCCAAAAATTTCACTGGAGAACTCCTAAACACAATAAACAACTTTAGCGAAGTGGCTAGATATAAAATTAACTCAAACAAATAAGTAGCAATCCTATATTCAAAGGATGAATGGGCTCAGAATGAAATTAGGTAAATGACACTCTTCACAATAGTCACAAAGAATATAAAATATCTTGGTGTGACTATAATCCAATGAAAGAAAGATCTGTACAAGAACTTCAAGTCTATGAAGAAAGAAATCAAAGAAGACCTCAGCTATCCCACTTCTTGGCATATACCCAGAAGATGCTCCAAAATGAAATAAGGACACATGGTCCACTATGTTCATAGCAGCCATATTTATAATAGCCAGAAGCTGGAAAGAACCCAGATGTCCCTCAACAGAGGAATGGATACAGAAAATGTGCTACATTTACACAATGGAACACTACTCAGCTATTAAAAACAATTACTTCATAAAATTTGCAGGCAAATGGATGGATCTAGCAAATATTATCCTGAGTGAGATAACTTAGTCACAAAAGATCACATGTAGTATGTATTCACTTTTAAGTGGCTATTAGGCAAAGACCTTGTAATACCCAAAATACAACTTGTGGACTACCTGAAGTTCAAGAGGAGGGAAGACCAAAGTTTGGATGCTTCAGTCCTACATAGAAAGGGAAATGAACTAATCAAGGGAAGTAGAGGGTAGGAGGGTCTTGGGAGAAAGAGAAGAGTACGAGGGGAGAAAGAGGTGAAGAATCAGGTACAGGATGAGATTGAAGAGATGTACAAAGCATCAGGAAAATGAACATAGGTGTGTACTAATGGGTGATGGGCAAGTGGGGTTAGAAACCAGAAAATCTCAGATGCCAGGAAAGCAAGACCCTCCCAGGACTCCATGGGGATGACATTAGTTGAAATATCCCACAAAGCGGAGGGAATACCTGCGGAGACCATATCCAGAGGTCAGACATGGTTCTCTGGTTGAGATATGGGGCCTCTTGTCTAAGGGAAATACAGGGACAAATTGTGGATCAGAGACTGCAGGAAAGGCCATCTAGAGACTGCCCCACCTCAGGATCCATCCCACATGCAGACAACTAACCCAGATATTATTGCTGATACCAAGAAATGCTTGCTGACAGGATCCTGATACAGCTGTCTCCTGAGAGGCTTTGCCAGATCCTGATGAATACAGATGTGGAAGCTCACAACCAGCCATCTGACTGAGCACAGGAACCCCTTTGGAGGAGTTAAGGGAAGGACTGAAGAAGCTGAAGGGGCTTTATGTCAATGTGAGGGAGGCTTTTAGTCCTGTGAAGACTTGATGCTCCAGAGTAGAAGAATGCTAGGGTGGTGAGGCAGGAGTGGATAGGTAGGATGGGGAGTACCCTTATAGATATGGGGGAATGGGATAGGGTGCTTGCAGAGGGTAAACCAGGAAAGAGGATATCTTTTGAAATATAAATTTTGAAAAAATGACTACTGAAGAACAAGTGCACTGTATGTTCACATATTTTTAAAACTATGTACAAGTATTATCGTAATTCATATAATGTTTTATCTTGTGCAAATTACTTTGCTGTACCACACACATTTGAAGTATAATCAGAAATAATATGTATTCCAGTTATCATAAGATCTATAATATAATCAATAACTGCTAAAACTTCTAATCTTTTAATATGCATTAAAGTGTGTTTTTTAATCAGCTAGCTTTTTCAATGTAAATTAATTAAATGGGTGAAACAGAAGATTAAATATTTTGAAACAGAAGGAATTACATGTTAGGAGATAGTATGATGTCCAGAATGATTTATTAACTGTGACATAGTCACTCTTGATGAAATTTTAGACAAAAGTAATTCCTCTTTTTTCCAATCATAATGATTTTCAGTAAACTTATATGTGGTTTTTGTAATTTTAAGTCAAATTGTGACTTCTTTCAGCTTTTCCTGTCATGTTTTAACACTGTTCAGGAAAAAATTTTATTTGTCTCTCCAAATTATCTATCTTTACAAATTTATTTCATAAAATACTTTGAGAATGCTATTTTTAATAGTTCTTTAATTTCTCAGATATGTTGTTTTACAAACAAAATAGAAGTAGGCCATGATAATAATTCAAATGGTCCATGCCTGCCTAATGCAGAGAAGCTCAATCCCCATCACAGAAAAAAGGAAAAAAAAGGACATCATTATACCTCAAAACTGCAAAGAGAAAGAAAAAACCCAAAATTGTCTAATTTCTGCAAGCTTTATTTATGAGGTACACCCAGAACTGGCTAGCCAGCTCTCTCTTACAGAGTAAGGATTTTAAAACATAGCCCAGGATGTGAGAATGGTAGGTTTTCATGTAGCCTAGGAGTAGGGGTTTTCCAAATGGGGAAAGTGGCAGGCAACATAGTTGGGGGTACAGGCGCAGAACATACATAAGGAGTTAATTGTAACAACTCCTGAAAAAAAAAAAAAAAAACATATGAATACATTCCTGGAACAGGCAGTATAGAACCATTTGCATTTAAGGTGATAGGTGGGCATAGGACCATCTTTCAGGAACAGAAGTTCAATCATAAACAGAAATGAACCTAATTTGACTTTACTATATGAGTCTCAAACCAAAGATGAAGGCAGGCTACTTCTTTAACAGAAATCCACAGAGAGATCAGTGGGTGATTTCTTGGTTTTATGCTTCTGTGTTGATACCACATAACAATGGAGAGACTTTTCATTTCGAATTATCATATTTTACTTTGGATACCGAAGTTTCTACATTTTCTAAAGTGATGCTGTAATTCTTGGATTATGTTTTCAGCCACTCCCATACTTTTTTTTCATTGAATTTTCAAATAATAATGATGACACTAGTCTCTGTTTCTTTCTTGCTATTCCCATGTTTTTGACAGAATTTTCCTGAAGAGATGCAAAATTCAATTGTATTACCCACCCACCCCACACCTACACATCTATTTAGAACAGAAACCAAAACCACTCATAATCATCAGAAACCAGTACTCCCACCTTAGCCAGTCCTGGATAACCCAACACACCCGAAAAGCAAGACTTGGATTTAAAAGCATACCTCATGACGCCGGTAGAGGACTTTAAGAAGGGCATTAATAACTCACTTAAAGAAATACAGGAGAACGCTGCTAAATAGGTACAAGTCCTTAAGGAAACACAGGAGAAGACAACCAAACAGGTGCTGGAATTGAACAAAACCATCCAAGACCTAAAAAGGGAAATAGAAGCAATAAAGAAAACTCAAAGTGAGACAACTCTGGAGATAGAAATCCTAGGAAAGAAATCAGGAACTATAGATATGAGCATCAGCAA
>NC_034598.1:13393284-13394388 GCF_900095145.1 Mus pahari
CAGAGAACTCCTAAACCTGATAAACAGCTTCAGTGCAGTACCCTTCCTCTACACGAAGGATAAGCGGGCTGAGAAAGAAATTAGGGAAACAACATCTATCACAATAGTCACAAATAATATAAAATACCTNGGTGTGACTCTAACTAAGGAAGTGAAAGTTCCTTATGATAAGAACTTCAAGTCTCTGAAGAAAGAAATTGAAGAAGACCTCAGAAGATGGAGAGATCTCCCATGCTCATGGATTGGCAGGATTAACATAGTCAGAATGACCATCATTCTGAAAGCAATCTACAGATTCAATGTAATCACCATCAAAATTCCAACCCAATTCTTCACTGAGAAAGGGCAATTTGCAATTTCATCTGGAATAATAAAAAACCTAGGATAGCAAAAACCTTATCAACAGTAAAAGCACTTCTGGTCGTATCACCATGCCTGAGCTTAAACTACAGAGCAATTGTGATAAAAACCTGCATGGTACTGGTACAGCGACAGACAGGTATACCAATGGAGTAGAATTAAAAACCCAGAAATGAATCCACACACCTATGGTCACTTGATCTTTGACAAGGAAGCTAAAACCATCCAGTGGAAAAATGACAGCATTTTCAACAAATGGTACTGGTACAACTGACTGTTATCATGTAGAAGAATGAGAATTGACCCATTCTTATCTCCTGTACAAAGCTCAAGTCTAAGTGTATTAAAGAACTCCACATAAAACCAGAGACACTGAAATTGATAGAGGAGAAAGTGGGGGAAAAGCCTCGAAGATATGGGCACAGGGAAAAATTTCCTTAACAGAGCAGCAGTGGCTGGTGCTGTAAAATCAAGAATTGACAAATGGGACCTCATAAAATTGCAAAGCTTCTGTAAGGCAAAAGACACTGTGAACAAGAAAAAAAGGCCACCAACAGATTGGGAAAGTATTTTTACCAATCCTAAATCTGATCGAGGAATACATCCAATATACACAAAGAGCTCAAGAAGCTGGACTCCAGAAACTCAAATAACCCCATTAAAAATGGGGTACAGAGCTAAACAAAGAATTCTCAACTGAGGAATACCGAATGGCTGAGAAACACCTGAAAAAATGTTCAACAT
>NC_034598.1:13394648-13404126 GCF_900095145.1 Mus pahari
TACAGGAAACTGTGGTACATTTACATAATGGAGTACTAATCAGCTATAAAAAAATGAATTTATGAAATTCTTGGGCAAATGGATGTATCTGGAGGATATCATCCTGAGTTAGGTAACCCAAACACAATAGAAGTCACTTGATATGCATTACTGATAAGTGGCTATTAGCCCAGAAACTTAGAATACCCAAGATACAATTTGCAAAATACAAGAAAACCAAAAAAAAAGGAAGCCCAATGTGTGGATACTTCATTCCTCCTTAGAATAGGGAACAAAATACCCATAAAAGAAGTTGCATAGACAACGTTTAGAGCTAAAATGAAAGGATGGACTGCCCAGCGAATACCCCACCTGGGGATTCATCCCATCATCAGTCACCAAACCCACACACTATTGCACATACCAGAAAGTTTCTGCTGAAGGGACCCTGATATAGCAGCCTCTTGTGAGGTTATGCCAATGCCTGACAAACACAGAAGTGAATGCTCACCGTCAGCCATTGGATGGAACACAGGGTCCCCAATGGAGTAGCTAGAGACAGTAACCCAAGGAGCTGAAGAGGTCTGCAACACTATAGGTGGAAAAACAATATGAACTAACCTGTTCCCCCAGGGCTGGTGTCTCTAGCTGCATATGTAGCAGAAGATGCAGCCATCATTGGGAAGAGAGGCCCCTTGGTCTTGCAAACTTTATATGACCCAGCACAGGGGAAGGCCAGGGCCAAGAAATGGTAGTGGGTGGATAGGGGAGCAGGGCGGGGGGAGGGTATATGGGACATTCAGGATAGCATATGAAATGTAAATGAAGAACATATATAGTAAAATAATTTTTAAAAAAAGAACCTACACAAATCAAAGTAATAATTGTACCAGTGGTAAACTTTGGTGAACCAAGGAGGTTTATTGGAATTTCTAACTGGAGTATAAGTGAAGGATTACTTACAAGAACAGAGGTAATTAAAAAAAGCAGCTACATCATGAGAAAGCCTAGTACAACATGGTGACACTCACAAAAGCTGCACCCTAACCTTCTGAACAGAACTGATAAATCATCAGATTCTCTGCTGCTTGACTTGGTGGATTCTCCTTCACCAGCAGCTGTTTGCTCCTTTCAACCTGATGTAAGAGGTCCTAGAAAATCATCCAAGTTTCTCTTCTCCTAGACCTGTAACCTTAATTCTTGAGTCACAAGAGTCTCCTCCTCCATACCAGAGAAGTTATTTCAACTGCCATGAAACAACTCCAGAACTCTTATGTTTATATTTCTCATCTGGTCTTATCTCAACAGAATTCATTATGAGTCATTGTTTTGTCAAGGACATCTGCTGGGTTCAGTTCAGGGGAAAGTAGTGTATGGAGAAGAGGGGACTGGGGGAAGGGAACAAGAAAAGCAGAGAGACAGCAAGAGAAATTGGAATCTTCATTTCTTCTTGAATTCCTGGAACAATCTGCATGTCTGGGTCCCTGGGTATATACTAATGGACTCTCTTACATTACTTCTACCCACAGGAAGCCTCCCTGATGTTTTCCTAATGTTTTTCTCTGCTCCCTAGGTTGCCACCTGATTTCTGACAAAAATAGCACTTGAATGTTTTGTTCTCCCTTCATTTTGGATGTACAACTCTCACAGAGTAGAGCTTTCCACCTTGTCTGCGGCTTCATGTTCTGAGATTTCAGTTAACCAAGTCCAACTGCAACCAGAAAATATTCTACAGAAAATTACAGAAATACATTTTGCATTTAAATATCATTTCTCTTAAAATGTGATGATGTTTAGTAGTTGTCTTCAGTAGCAAATCAACTATTGCATACTGACAATGAAGAGTTCGAGTAATATCTACTTTTCTTCAGAATGGCTCCCTAACATGAGAATATTGACTCTGGCAACTTGACTGGGCCACGGAAATTCCAAAATACTTTCTTTAAGTGAAAGTTACTGAACTAATGGAAAAAGGGAAAGAGTATGTTAAAGTTGCTAGGAATTAGCTTAAGAACAAATTTTGTAACATAAAATGTGGGAAAAAAAAAAAAAAGAACTGCTAATTTGCAATCAAACTAAACCATGGCTATTCCCTTTTTATGCTTATAGCCACAGTACAAAATTAGTATTCATTAAAATAAAAAAGGCATTACATTTATGAGATACAAAAAGAGGATGGAATGTCAATGTTTCAGATCAGAAAGTGTATTAAAAACCTATGCGAAAATTTTAGAATGGTACATTTGTTGCTTTTCCTGTAACTGCAACAAAATACCATATAAAAGCTGTGTTTCCCAAAGATGGGAGCAAAAAGACCACTGATCCAAAGCATCATGGCCAAGTTCTTTAAAACAGGCAGTTAATGAATGCAAGCATGATATTCACGTTCAAACCTGTTGGGGCCAAAAAGTCCGTGGCATCTCAGTCTCCATCCTGTCCCTCGGCCATCTTCTATTAACTAACATTCTTTTGTTTCTTCTATCTTGTTCCTGTTCAGTCAGGACACTTTACGATGGGAAGCTCTCTGCACATTTTACAATGGGGACTTTCGTTTGGCATCAATGTGTTACCGAGCACCAGTTTGGCCTGTGCACCTGAGCAAACACCGTTTGCAGTTTCCAGCTTTATAAATCCTCCATTTGCCAAGAGTAAATGCGACTTGAACAGGATTTTTGTCTTGTCTCCTTCCTTCGCGTCTCCTGACCCCAAATTTGTAGTTGCAGCTCCCTTCTCTCAAGAACCCTGTTATTTAAGTCCTGCAGGTCAGGGCACAAAGTCTATATCCTCCCTAAGGTGGGGTTTATGAGGTCATTACAGGATAAGAAAGACCGAGAGTAGGAAAGAAGTTTTCTAATGAGGGAAGTAGATGAAGTTATAGCAGTGACCATTACAGGTGATTAAAATGAAGTAATAATCACAACCGGTAGTTATTATGTGATAGGCATAGGTAGTCATATGTCTTTTTGAAACACAGATTAGAGTTGCAAGATGATTATAAACAATTCTTTGAGACAAGGCATGGCTGTTGTTCATGGAACAGGCTGTACAAAATAATTTGTAGTTAAGGTTCCAGGTGGGTTATAGCCCCCCTCTTGAGAAACAGATTTAATCATAAACAAAATAAACTTTGTCTTACCTCTGCTATGAGATTCTTTTTTAACCCTAAGGGGGAGTTAGTTCATTTCTTTATTCTTCCCCTGTCTTAAGTGTCCCCATCAAGTCCTTGATAGTATTCATTATCTGGGGGAAAACAAAACTTGTTATGTGTTAAAATTTATACTGTTCATTTATAAGTTATACCTGTTTGGATAGAATGGATAGAACAAAAATTTTCTTGGTATGCCAATAGATACTATAGGTGTCTAATTTGTACTCTTTGACAGGAAGTTTCCTTGAACCTTGGACATAATACTGTAGCCCTTTGCTGAGGACAAGGGGCTATATATTCTCGTCTGCAACTACTTCCTGTTGCTATTAGGAAGGTTTGTCAGGGCCCAGGGTTACCTGGACTTGGATGAGAGGATAAACATGCGGAGAAGAAGAAGATGCAGATGGAGAAAGGAGAAGCTGTCATGTTTTACGTGATCCATAAAAACATGTCCTTGACGATTGGCCAAAGGAAAGTAAGAGCAGCCCACATATATGAAATTTGTATACATATATTTTCTCAAATATAAATCAATTTATTCAATAAAAAACATAATTGTCTTCTTAAGAAATATTAATATTCTTATTTATGAAGATAGTATTTAATTTAAGCTGTATGTTTTTACCTTTTAACTGCCAGTGGAATAGAGTATGTTAACCATCAGTTATTGTTGCACAGTAACAATGAGTTCCTAATTATTGTTAAAAATAGATGACATTGTGTTAACTTACCCTTGGCTTGTGTAGAGAATGGGATCATGTTAATTTCTGAGGTTTCCTAAATACATTATAAAAATAATAATAACACTTTTTTCTCACATAATTATGGAACTGAAAAGTCCAAATCAAGTTATCAGCAAAGACACTCCCCTTCAAGGTAATCCCAGAAATTCTGGTTCCTCTGTTCTCTTTCTGAGTCTTTAATTCTCTTCAATCCGTGAATTTTGAAGTATTTTTATCATTCTTTTTCTATTCTTCTAAAATTTTGTAAGAGCTATTACTTTCTCTTAAGTGAAAGTATCTTTGTTCTTCTTAAGGAATAAAAATAAAAAGTAGAATTATTCAAATGTATGCATGATGCTTTAAAATTCAACCTTGGGAAAAGACAGCAATTCATAATAAAAATGAAGAAACATATTAAAGTAAAATTATTCAAAATTTATTTTCCATTGTCACTGATGTTTACATTGCATTTTTATCCAAAATTCAGATCTGTGAACAGTAATAGTAATCAGATGAAGTTCCTATGTGATGTCTATGATAAATTAGTTACAGGAATAAAGCTAGACAGCAGCTGGGCTGTCCCACCACAGCTTTCTCGAGGTGGGACTGTCAGGGAAGTCTTGACTGGGGAGTATGATTTGTTTGCCTATCAGACGTCAACTTCCAGGCACTCAGCTCATTTTGGGCTTGTTCCAGTTTGTCTTTAGTCTGTTCCAATTCACCTTTCATTTTTAGGAAAAACAAGTTGATTGCTGGGTTACCATTGTTGATCTCAGTTGGGTCACACTCGGCTGCTGAACTTGCTTGAGGTACTGGATTTGAGTAGTGCACTCTTGCATCTTCTGCTCCTTGGTTGCTAGCCGCATGACAAGAATGTTCTCCCTGCATGCAGATTCCTGCTGTCACTGCTTTAGTTTTTCTTCAGATTCCCTTAAACCAGTCACATCGTTTGAATTAAGATCTGTGCACTTTCCCTCCAAAGCTTGAACATATGCATCATATTGTTTCCATCTTAGAATTAACTCATTCCGTGCCATAAGTTTGAAGTCTGTTTCACTCATTCGGACCTTTTTAGGAAGAGGTTCTTATTCGTTAGTCATCTTGTACCCTGAGACGTGCCTTTCTGGCTCCTGGGTCACCGTGCTGGGCACCTCCGGAGAGAAGTGGCGAGGGAAGGCCAGCCTGTCCTGCTCGGGACCTCGGGGCATGGAGAGGCAGTGGCACAATGCTGCTGCCACACCGAGACAGTCTGTGGAAGCCCGCACCTGACCCATCAGGGCTCCTACATTCATATTTTCAATATAATTTTATGTTACATGCCTAAAAGTCAATTATAGCAATATACTAACCACTGTTTTGTAATGAAAAAATAAATGCAATTCTAGTAAAAAGTGATATGATAATCTGTTAGCATATAAGTTATGTAGAAATTAGTGAAGCAGTTAAAAATAAAATAATTACCACTGGCTTGAGCTGGGAGTGAAGACAAAGGCCTAGAAGGTATCTAATTCAACGAACTTCAACTCTGTCACATTCTGGTAGATAATATCAGTGGAAGAGCTGAATATTACCTGCAGGGATTTTCAAAATTAAACCAAGACTCTTAACTACTTGAATGTGGGTTAAAAATACAATACATGAATATTTAATGTAAAACTTGAACTGAGGACATTAAATATTTGACAGTCATCACTTGAGCATAGTAATGATAATTTTTTTTCAATTTGATATGTTATTTTCCTCTTTGTTAATTATTTTCTCTTATATTATATCCTGACTGCAGTTTCTCCTCTTTCCCTGATATTTCTTAAGTACACAATATTTTCCGGTTTTCAACATGTCTTGTTAGTGAATATATCCCAATTTTTGACATAAGATACTTAACAGATCCATGTTAAAATAAAGAAAAAAATTAAAATGGATTAAGAAATTCTTATTTTGTGTGTTTATTTATATTTACTTGTCTTGTTAAAATTTGTACCTTATTTATTAAGACTATTTTAGATTTCACAGAGAGGAAAAATAAATAAATGTTTCTGGTTTGAAGGAATGGTTATTATAGTATGAGATGAACTATAATTGATATTATGGTATAGAGCTGAAATGAAAAAATAACAAAATATTGATAATGACAACCTTTATTGGACAGAAAAGTAAATAAGTTATAAGAACACACACCTAGTTCTTATGTACAATTCTCTCGTCCCTACAAAGTATATAATATTCTTAATGTCAAAATTCAAGAGGTCTTTGACACTGTATAGGCTTATTTTTTTCAAACCCTAAGTTCAATAAGGGTTTTTAAATGCTTTAACCTCTTTTCTAGCCCACCACCCTCCAGAAGTAATATAAAAGAAAAGTTATTAGGATACTGGGGAAATAGGGCTGCTTAGAAATAGTTCTTTGGAGCAAATCAAATCTGCTTTGTCAGCATATCAGCAGTTCACTTTGCATGAGTCAGCAGTGGCAATCTCCTCACAAACACCATTCATGAATCAGCAATGGAGGTCAATCAAGAAGAAGCCACGAGGGTCTGCTCTATGCTGTTTAGAAGTAGCTCCTTCGGGGCAATTTCAGTCTCCAATTGACAGGATACCAACACTAGTGTAAGAATAGCAAACAGAAATCAGCAGCAGTGGCACAACCCAGTGGAAACATCCAGGCCTCTGCTAAATTGGCACAAGTCAGCAGGAGCAACCACAGTTCTCTGCTATGTCTCAACAAAGTGAAGATCAACAAAGGTGCAAGAACAAAGACTATGTGCAAAGCTAGCTATGCCAGCCAATCGTCACTGTCCACTGAGTACTATTTATACTCCCTCTAAAGATGTTGGCCCACGAGCTATGCCTCAGCAAAAGTCTGTATCAACTGATATATCCAGAAACTTTGACTTCACTAATTGGATAACTGGCCCAAGTATGAAGAAGCAGTAAGAAGCCACCAGAACACCATCAGAAGGTTTGTGTGTGTGTGTGTGTATGTGTGTGTGTGTGTGTGTGTGTGTGTGTGTGTGTGTGTGTGCATTTCTTTTGATGAGGTCATGACAAACAATGACCAGCAAGGAAGGATTAGGCATACCAAGACTATCCAGTGAAATCCACTGTCTATTGGGTTATATTTGCATTCCTTCTTAACATCATGCATCCTTTCACATGTTTGCTTTAGGAAAACATGTTTTCATGTCATTTGTTTCAGGAGACATGTCTTCATATGGGGCAGTGGACTGTGCCACCAGATAGAAAACTTGGTAAGATCTAGCAGATTCAGAAACCCTGGTATTTCTCATAATTGAGAATGGTCGGCATCTAAATCTACTCTCAACCGTGTTCCTGTCCTCTGACACTTTACCAGGACATCCCATGGAGAGGACTGTAACAATCAGTTATGTATAATGTAGATGAGGCATCCCAGGCCAAACCAAGAGAGAGCATTTGCCTTTAGACTCCAAGCATCCAAAATGTATAAATCCACAAGGAATAAAGTAAATGAGTTATTTCACCAAAGAGTGAAAAACCTGTTTTATGGAGCTGTAACACCCTTAGGAAAAAGTATTCTCTCAAGACGTAGTCTCTAAATTTTTCTTGAGCCTACCACAGCCTCTTCCTGCTCAATGGCTCAGATGTTGGCTACTAGTGCGCACAGCATCCCTCCTCCTACCACTGACTTCAGGGCAGCGACTTTAACACCTTGCCTCCTTCTGCATCCTGATGTCTGCCACAGACTCCGGGGCAGTGGAAGCCACAGAAAGCAAAGTGAAGCTTTGCTCCAGCTCTGAGTTGGAGAGGTGCAACTCTTTGGCCACTCCAGCTGGGCCAGATCTCCACAGATTACTAGGGTACACAGACTGGCACCTTCATGTGTCTGCTTTAGCAAAACATCCTGTCACCTGTGTGCCCACAATACATTTTTTGACATAAGTGACTTTCCAAAGACACCAGAAGGTTCCATTTCAATTATGTATTTCACTTGATAAAAATTTAGATAAAGAATAATTTGCATATAAGTGATTTTGGAATTAGGGATTTATTAGGAAATATTAAAGAATTGTTTTATTGTGATTCTTGCAATAAACAAGAAATGATATTTATAAAATGTTAAATTAAAATCAGAATCACAAATATTCTGATAAGGGATGGGTGGGGAGTGGGGTATCCTCCTGGAGACAGCAGGGCAGGGAGAAGGTATGGGATGTGGAACAGTAAGAGGGTGGACCAGGAAGGGAAAAAAAAATCTGGAGCTTAAATAAATAAATAATAAAAAAGGAGGACTGATTTCTCTAGTGAATTCTGATTAGTGGATGAGTTTTCATCCCTTAAAAGTATAATACATGGGAGAATGAATCCTTGATTTCAATTTGATAGAGGAACTACCAACATACCTTCTTTTTGTCACAATATCTATAAGGACTTGTTTAATATCAAGCTCAATAAATATCAATTGAAAAATATATATGGGTCACTAACTTTGGATGTAAAAATACATAAAATTTTTCATAGAATTACATATAAATGACCTTGTTATAATACATTTTTTCCATAACTGTTACTTTTAATCTACTTTTCTTTTTCTCATCATCATTATCTTTCTAAATATTTAAAACATGTGATCTGCTTTAAGAAATGTTCTCTTATCTGGAGCCTCTATTCTACTAGTGATATTAGAATTCTACTCCTAATTTGGCAGAATGTTATCCCTATTTCCCCAGCCCACTTGGACCTCATTTTAAATTATATTTATGAATATTTTTGCAAGGAAAAGAATTCAAGTTCTCATACATACCATCTGAGCCACATACAAACTTCAATTTTACCTTTTGACAAATTTCTAGCAAATGAGAGAGAGGAGATAGCCTTAATGGCTTCTAAAAGTAATGTGTTGCTAAATTACGGAATATTAATGCAAATTAAGAGCCTATATGGTGAATCCTTCCAGTTACTTTTTGTTGTTGTTGTTGTTGATTTTCATTTTTCGAGACAGGGTTTCTTTGTGTAGTCCTGGCTGTCCTGGAACTCACTTTGTAGACCAGGCTGGCCTCAAACTAAGAAATCTGCCTGCCTCTTCCTCCCAAGTGCTGAGATTAAAGGCGTGCTCCACCGCTGCCCGGCCAGTTACTTTTTTATTGTAAAGTTTTGATGCCTAAGGCTTTCACTTAATATAAAACCTAAAAGTCATAACTTGAAAATATTAACTTATGAATCAGAAAGCGCTAAGGTATTTGAAATCATTTCTGGTTGAGGTTAGGGAGTCTCTTTTTGCATTTGTGTTTATGAAATTTGTTAGTGCCTATAGTTTATGCCACTATATTTCAGTATTCTTTTAGTTGTAATTGATAGGTTTCCCAGTGTATTTAATATTGGTGTTGTGAGTAGTATGCATGTGTATATTTATCCATATTTCTTTTGAGACACTGAAATTTATAGTCAGACCACAGGGTTGTTATAGTAACTTGCAGTGTATCACGAGGGTATAAGAGTTACCAGATTGACTATTTTATATCATTGTAAGTGTTTCATTCAAATATGTGTTTGTGTCTGTCTGTCTGCTTCTCTCTCTCTCTCTCTCTCTCTCTCTCTCTCTCTCTCTCTCTCTCTCTCTCTCTCTCTCTCTCTCCCTCTCTCTCTCTCACACC
>NC_034598.1:13404192-13408584 GCF_900095145.1 Mus pahari
CTCTCTCTCTCACACCTGTTATCTATCTATTACCTATCTCTTTATCCATCAACTAGCTGACTGTATGAAAATCAGCAATTATTCCACATCAACCATTAGTAGATTTCTCCCTGTATTATAATGTACAACTGTTTCTTAATAAAAATCAGATTGTACATTAATAGCTGAGTGATTTGCGCAAGCATCAATGTAGAACAAACTTAGAAGAACTGATAAACAGGGAAAGAAAAACAAAACAACAGCAAAAAAAACTTCTACTGGCAAGACTGACATTGCCAAAATGGAGGGGCTACTAAAATACCTAGAGTGAAAAATAAATAATCACTTTCTAGCTAGATATTCCATGACACTAGTTATTACCAAATATGTTTCAGAAGATGGAAAGCATATATGACACCTGTTTCCTTTAGACTAAGAGAAAGTCTCTAATAGTAAGAGGTAAGGTATAAACTAATGGCAAAGCAACTGTAGTACAACCTAATCATGATGGAGTCTTGGCATCACTTTTGGCATATTTTGATCATAGAAATCAGCCATTATTTCAATGGCACATAAAGTCATGAGCCTGACAGATCTGGGCACTGGGAGCCAGTGGAGAAACTGCTAGCCACAATGTTAATGTTACCATTGCTAATTTTACAAATGGAAACATGATCATTACAGAAGATACTATCAGGGTATTTGTGGCTGGTGGGTAATTAATAAATGGGTACATACAATAAAAAGCAAGAGATTATATGAGGGAAGTTTGATCTCAGAACCAAATATTTGACTTAGAAAACACTGAAATGATTCTATATAGCATGCTATCTCTAACCAGAGTCCATTAAAGCATCTTAATTATTGTCATCAACAATACCTATTTTATACAGTAAAATATATTTTCATATAAAATGGGTGCTAAGAGGCAAAAGTAAAAATGAAGTCAGTTTAGGATGGTTATTTAATGAACTACTAGACAAACATGCTATGTTTACAATAATGATCATAAATAGGATAAACTGGTAGATTTAAATAGACATTTTATACAGACAGATTTTTTTTCTGGATAAACATTTGGTATAGGAAAATAAGAGAAAACAAAATAAATCATTAATACCCCCATGGCTTTGGTCAAAATACAAACTGGAATTAATAGGCTATTTGGTTAGACAAGGAAGACAGGAATGAGAAGAGATTTGCTCGAAGTCCTTTTCCTGTCAATGGTTTTCAGTGTGATAAATTATAAGGCATTGATTCGTGTTATGAAACTAGCTAGAAGATTTCTGTTTAACTGCATTCATGTGAAGTACAGATAACCACAGAAAGATTGGGGGGAAAAAGGTGACTAAATTATAGCAGTGCAAATACATCTTGCCAAAAAAGAAAATTCTATCAGGGAAACTATAGAGACTGTTGCCAGCTATAATTGAATGCCCACACACTTTTGTTACCAAACGGGAAAACTTGTTCTTTCTAAACTTCTTCTTTCAGGTTTAAGTGATTTCAACACTGGCTTGGCATTCTCTTTAAGTGTGAGTAAATAAATGATTACCTCAAATGGCTTGATAACCCAAAGAAGACATCTACATGAAGAATAAAGTAATTCTTTTAAAATATAAAAGAAAACTCACACTGATGCCATAGGGTTAAAATTCCATGTACAGTAGAGTCTAAGACAAGAAAATCATGAATTCAAGGTCAGCATGAGCTTCATAATATTCAAAGCCACTCTGGGAAGTTTACTTGAACCCTATCTCACAATTTTATTTTTAAAGTGGGGACTTGACTGTAAATGCAGTTCAATGGTAAAACAAAGCATTTGCTTACATAAATATAACCCTCACTACCATAAAAATAATTTTACAAAATATTAGTAGAAAAGAGATCATATTTCAAACAGTGAACAATTACATACAGACCTAAATAGCAGTCAGATTACTAAATAACTTTTAATCGATGAATAATTACTTAAGTATTTACTCAATGTAAAATGATAACTAAACTCTGCTAAGCCTCAAGGAACAACAACAGCAAAAGTAGCAAAGAGTTGTGCTTCAAGATGTTGTGTCTATACAACATGAAGACATGTACTACTCTTAGTGCTGGTTTTCAAAACAGCAGGATCCAGAATAACTTTAGTGAAATGTCATAGTTTTAGGAGATAAAGAATACATTTATTTTTCCCCAGTCCCAGGTCCCGAAAGAATATGATCAATGTGCCAACAGATTTGATTTCTAGATGTACCCTCTAGCTTGCAGACTTCTGCCTCCTGCTATGGGTTCAGCTGAGCTTTTCCTTTTCTTGATGTGGTAAAGTAATAATTAGTTATTGCTCTTCATCTTTCACTTGTGTATTGGTCCTACACATAGAACTGGATTTCAATCAAATATATGTGGCTCCTGAAACTTCACATGTTGTAACCTAATTACCAATCTGATTGATAACAGAATGAAGGAGAGCTTTGAAAAGTGATTAGGTCATAAGTGCAGAGACTTCATACACCCTTAAAATTCTGGCTTGTCCTTTACTTGCAAGTGTTGATAACCAGGAAGCATCATTCCTAAAGCAGAAAACATTTCTTCATTTGAAACTTAAGTCTATCTTTTGTCTATTATGGATTTTCAAATTCTCAAACTATTGTAAATATATTACTATTATTTCCATGTTATAGAGTCTATGCTTATCCTTACAACAGCGCCTACAACATAAGGCAATCCATATCCTTATGATCACATCTAACATAAAAATGGATAGAAATGCCATTTTTAAATACAGTCACATCATGGTAGATTTTCAGATATGGAGTTGTATGATGTTCAATTTAGTCCATAGCAGCAAATGAAATAATCCACCAGAAAAAGAAAAAAAGGCAAATCAAAACAAACAAATAAACAAAGTAACAAACATGTAGTATAGTTCTCAGTTTAAAAAATTGCACTGAGTAGAGCCAAAATTACTTTAAATTTGCCTATAAGTTTCTAAATATTTACTTTACATTTCTTTACATGGTATTGTCCTCATAACAGTTTTAGATTATTATTAATTCAGATAATATATTTTGGAAATATATTTTATGGCTTAATCTATTTGTGGTTATATGTATTTTAAAAAGTAAAAATCTGCATCCATCTGGTCTGATGAGGGAAACGGGGCCCTGAGGTACTTTGTCAGATCTGTATAAGTAGTAGTGTCTCCATATGTGCACATCTGTGTAAAGAGGGAGAGAATATTGGCATGGGTTACATGAGCATTGTATTGTATAAATAGTGACAATTTAGAAGTAGTTGTTGATAAAGATATCAGACTTTAGCGTACATATTTTAATTAAAAAACATCTACTACAGTTATGTTTGTCTATTGACAGTGATATTTTTATTTTTTTAGTCATAATATAGGCACTTCAGTATGTATAATATAAAGATATATTCACTAAATGGAATTTTTTCTTGTTATCACTTCTTACAAGAATGAAAGGCGAATTAGTAAGGGTACAACTTAAGGAAAATGAGAATTGTTGCTATCAGTAGGCTTTGAGAAGTATGAATTATCCTCAGACCTTATGAATGGCTATTTGATATATCCTTAGAGACTCATACTATATGAATGGCTACTTTTTCATTTATTTCTTCCAGCATCAATTACATTTGATAAAGCATAAAAAACTGAATGTCACATTTGGTATGTTTCTGGATGACTGCATTGATTTTTTTGGCTTGTGGATAAATTCAATTACATGCAGCATTTAGAGATTCCTGTAATTGTAATTTTGTTGGATCTCTTCACTCAATAACTTCCCAATTTCCTAATCTCCTGTAAGGTCGAAGGTGTTAGAATGTAGAGTAATTTTTTAAAGCTGTACATGAGGAAAATCCAATATCTAATAACAGGCAAAGCAAATGCCATTATGCACACAGCATTCGGCCTTTCAAACTCACATTAAATGCAATGTACCATCTGCTCATGTTCCATGGCTCAGTGGTACCTGAAACACTGGGCTTGTCATCTAGGAAATCAAAGCTACAAGTTTACCCAGATGAATGCTTTGAAATTCATTGTACTAAAACATTCAGTAGATTAATTATTAATTCTTATAAGTTAAGTTTAAATTATCAAATTTAGAAGGATTATGATGATATACAATTTAGAACATTTCAGATATCTTATATACACCCAAAGTTGAGCAATAAAGGTGTTATTTCTGGTTTGGGGGTTGAGCAGGAAGAAGAAAAGAAGACAGTAATAAAAGAATAGTAAGAGCTAGAGATTGGGGAAGATAGAAGAAGAGAAAAGAGGAGAGGAGAGGAGAGGAGAGGAGAGGAGAGGAGAGAAGAGGAGAGAAATAGAGAGACAGTGAGAGAGATATAGAAAAGGCAAAAAGTGGTTATCAGGAATCACATACGTATCCCTAT
>NC_034598.1:13408633-13424466 GCF_900095145.1 Mus pahari
AGAGGAGAGGAGAGGAGAGGAGGGGAGAGGAGGGGAGAGGAGGGGAGAGGAGAGAAATAGACAGACAGTGACAGAGATATAGAAGAGGCAGAAAGTGGTTATCAGGAATCACATACGTATCCCTATTATTTAAGGTTCTATAACTGCTTAACTCATGTGCCCTTATTAACCATAATATATTACAATGCTGAGATTTTATGCTTAGTTGCCATACCATATCTGTGTCAATAGTACTATTCTTTTTGAATACATTAATAAGAACATAATTTTCAGATTGTTATTGTGTGGGACAAAAGAGGCAGAAGAAAGATCACACTCATTAAAATCAGGCACAGATATTTATAGAACACATTACAACTATGTAAGAATTGAGCCAGAGCAAGATACAGGGATCAAGCGTATGTGCAGGTGATAGACTTCAATTAGAAGGCATTATATTACAACGTCCTAGAGGAGATGGAGACTACCAAAAAGCCTTAGGATTGGCATTCATTCTCTTATAATTGGTTTTGTAATGTAGTATCCATTTACTTATAAAAAGCATTATAACTGCATTGCTGACATGGTCTAGGAAAGGTAATAACAGAAGCCTTGGCAATGACAGTGAAAATACTGGCTTGTGTAATGAGACAAAAGACTAGGTCCCTCTGATGGTGGAGTCTAGAGACTACACAGTGCTGAGGGGATGTTCATAATGATACTCAACAAAACAGTAATTTCAGGACACAATGAATAGCAAAAAAGCAGCAGTGTTGTTATGGAGATCTTGCTGTGCAGTTGACACACATTTTTTCAGGTCAGGTACACATCCATTTCTGATATATGCCCTTGTTCTTGAGGACTTAATTGTTATGTTTCATAAATATCCACATTTCATATCCAAGGTTGTATGTCTTCAACATGCAATTCCTAATTGTCAAAGACTTGTAATGTGAATCATCATTTAATGGTTTATCAGATTTCAAAGGCTTGGAGAGATGTGGCTTGTTGTGAGGCAAGTGGACAGTGTAACCAAACAGGACAACTGGTAAGGTTGAAGCAGCTCAGACCCTGTGAATCTCAAAAGTGAGAAAAGAAGGAGTGTGGCCGTTTCCTGCCTACCTTGTCCTGCTCTAGATCACTGTCAGCATTACACCTGACTGAGAGGGACCATGACAATCAGTCTTGTATTAAACATACCTGAAGTCCTTCCCTATTCAAATAGATCATCACTAAAATCTCAAACTGAGCCAAGAGGAAGCATCTAACCCTAAATCCCACCTTACTTCTCAATATTTGTACAGTCAATGTCCACATGAAATATAGTGCACAAGTTATTTCACTAAGGATAGTCTTAGAGTTGCTGTTTTTACTGAGTGGAATACTTGGGGAAGCACTTTTTCTCCTGAAGCATTCATGACTTAACCTTGGACTCACCTAGCAAGCCAGGCTCATGCCACTGCTACTCCCACTACCACTGCTGGCACTGGCACTGGTCCTGGAACTGCCCTGGTAGTGGGACCTCGGCTGCAGGAGTCTTCTCATTTCTCTTCTGTAGCTGTAGTAGTTCCGCCTTACACAGCCTTACCAGACCCACGGAACCTATTAATCCCAGTTCTCCTTCATGTTTTTGGTGGATAGAGTATGACTGCTAGTAAGTAATTAGACATTTCTGTGATGATCTATGAATGAATGAATACATAAGTACCTGGGGGAACTGAGGCATGTATGATTAGAATAGCTAATGTTAGGGAAAAGCTTTGGTTCTCTTGTGTTTTGCAATAGTTTGCTCCTGTGAACTAGAATGTCTCCTGGTGATCTTGTGTAATGTAAGTGTCCATAACAAGGTCGTGAGCTCCAGTTGTCCTCCAGGCAACTCTTCTCAAACTTTTTGTGTGCTGGATATTTAGTATCATTAACTCTTTGATGCAGAATACATTTTATGTAAGTATTTAGTCTGTAAGAGAGTAAAACTGAACAAATTTCAAAACTTACTTGCAAAGTGATTCAAAAGTTAAAAATTTCTATTAGAAGTTGTGAAATTTTTACAAATATACGCATTTCAAAACTGAAAAGAAAAATTGTTATTATATCAGTTTTTAAGTACTAGTGTATTAGACTTACTATAAATGACATATATTTATTTTGCCTCTTCACTTATCTGATGAATATATATTTTATATGAAGTAAATAATCTGACTCATCAATTTGTTAATTTACAAGTAGCAGCACATAAGGCATATATTCTAGAGAAAATTCCATAGTACATGCATAAAAGAACAAAAATAAGCAAGACAAATACATCAGTAGTAGGTAAGACAAGGCTAGCATCAGTGTTAGCCTTCTGGTCTTTTCTTAAGCAACTCTGTAATATTCCCTTTGTATTGAGTAACTTTAATACACGTTCATATGCATGTACACATACTCATGTACATCATGGGTAGAACAATGAGATATTAAATAGTTTAGCAGAGGAGGACATGACTAATTAGAGCCGCACATTACATTTAGAGAGAGTAGATTTGAGGTGCTAGTAAGAGGTGTATTTAGTATATTTGTTAGAACATGTGAAGGTTGTAGCTGAATAAGTGTTCAAATGTTATGAATGTGCATATACATAGTTAAAAAGTATCCAACCCAAGTGATAAATTGCTTTCTACAACATAGTCTCCATATGAAGAATAGCATAAATTCTGGGAGCAATAATCAGAAGACATGCCTACACAGTTGTCCTTTTCCACCTACCTTGAATATTGCCAAAGGAATCTTATTTGCTGCTATAATGATTAAAGAATAAATGCTCACAAAGCTTAATTCAAGACTGGGACTACAAAGCAAGCATTTGATTGCTGGGAATCCCTGCAATCTCATAAGAAGCTATGGAGCACTGAACAGTGCTTCATTTAAATCTTTAGTGCACTAACAGTGTGTCAGTCCTTCCTCTGGTGACAGACAAACTGGAAATGATGAAAAGGTTTCATTGTCATTTTCGTCTCCTTGTTCCTACTGTCATGTGGGTAAAACTATATCAATCTTTTGGTGTGATCATTATAGCCTGTATGTTTCTATCATCCTTAACAGTCAACCACTCATGCTACTTCTAGAGTTAATACATGATAAAGTTTTAATCAACATGGTAATATTTAAACCTTCATCTGAGTTATCTGTATCCATGACAAATGTCAGACGTCTTAATATGTATTCCCTTTCCCCCCTCATCCCTGTTCATATCTACAGTTTTCAAAGACATTTTCTTAAAGGATTTCTTAACTGATCAGAATAAATTCTTTCTCTTCCTTTCTCTTTCATTCTTCACCCCTCTTCTTTTCCCTCTCATCATATCTGGATAGAGCAGAATTATTACACTAAGGTACACTCAACTTGGATTCCATGTTGTCTTATGAAACATGATCTTCACAAATAGGAAAAAAAAACGAAACAGACTCCATGGTGATAAGAACAACTCTGTTTGTTTGTTCGTTCGTTTGTTTGTTTGTTTTGAGACAGGGTTTCTCTGTGTATCCCTGGCTGTCCTGGAACTCACTCTGTAGACCAGGCTGGCCTTGAACTCAGAAATTTGCCTGTTCCAGCCTCCCAAGTGCTGGAATTAAAGAAGTGTGCCACCATGCTTGGCACAACTCTTTATATGAACAAGTTTTGACTTAGATTACAGGTAAAAACTGAAATATATGCATGAATTCTTCACAGGCTTTTAAACTAATTTGTCTCCTTGCGTACAGGAATGAACTCTGATGAGGGACAGTTTCAGAATGGAGTACATGAGAGAGGGGTGTAAGGCAGCTTCTTAACCCACATTTACCTACCATTTATTTGTCTCCACTTAAAAAATAAGTTACCCAGAAGATGGAAAAATGATCACACTCTCAGTTTGAGTGATAAGCAGAGAGCAGAAAAACATGTTCACCTGTTTGAAAAAGAATTTATTTTTAGCAATATTGGTTTTAAATGTTTTAATTCGCTGCCATGAATTGTGAACGAAAGATAGTATTGGGACAGTAACATCATGAAGTCTACAAAGTCTGAGGATTTTAAAGCCTGACATTTCATTCATCATCTAAACAGAAATGATTAACTAAGATATAATTGTTAAAATGAGAATTACTGACTCTCTTTTTATGTTTACCTCATAACAATATCACTAACCTTATTTTTGTCTATATTTTATCATTAGATACAACTTTCGGTATGGATGTTTGCATGTGTGTGTATGTGCATATGTTATGTTTTGCACAAAAGCACATGTGTATTTTGGTATATGTACCTGTGAGTGAATGCAGGGTCAAGAGGGGGAGTTGAGAATTTTGTTCTAACATTCTCCATCTTCTTTTATTCAAGACAGATTCTTTTCCTGAATTTTGGATTAGATTGGCAGACAGCAAGGCCCAGGAATCCTTCTGTCTCCATGAGCCTGAACTCAAGAGTTAAAAGTGTATATGGCCACAAGTCTATTCTTATTCTACACAGAACCTCGAATCTAAACACAGGGCCTTATGCTTGCACAACCAAACTGAATCTTTCCCACTGAAATGAATTCTTCCAACCACTGAAGAGGTGGAGAGATTTTATCATTCACTACAAATATTTTAAAAATTATATTGACTATTGGATGGAACACAGGGTCCCCAATGGAGGAGCTAGAGAAAGTACCCAAGGACCTGAAGGGGGCTGCAACCCTGTAGGTGGAACAACAATATGAACTAACCAGTACCCCCTGAGCTCGTGTCTCTAGCTGCATATGTAGCAGAAGATGGCCTAATCAGCCATCATTGGGAAGAGAGGCCCCTTGGTCTTGTAAACTTTATAGGACCCAGCACAGGGCAAGGCCTGGGCCAAGTAGTGGGAGTGGGTGGGCAGGGGAACAGAGGTGGGGGAGGGGTATAGGAAACTTTTGGGATAGCATTTGAAATGTAAATAAAGAAAATAATAAAAAATTTTAAAAAAAGATTTATACCCCCCCAAAAAAATTATATTGAGTAACAAAAAGAATCATTATTGTCAACAAACAATACTTACAATGCTGTGCATAGGAATGTTGCCTTCACTATTAGAAGACATGTACATGGGAAGCCAATTCATAGGTGTGAAGTAATGGCAGGAAAATGGAACCAGTGCTGTTCCAGCACATATAAAGGACGGCCAGAATGGATTCTTGGAATAAAGACACTGGCTAGGAAGTTTTAAAATAGAAACTTCCTTCTCTGAAAAGGAGCTTGGATGATCATTGTTCATTCTTCTAGGATTCTCACTCCCTGTTCTACTGACAGCAGTTGTTCTTTTAGTTAAATAAATATCATCGCTTCAAAGGATAACGTTTTTCCTCATCAGCGCTGCCTTCCTATTTACAATACATTTTAGATCTTTCCTCTCAAAAGAAATTAATTTTCTTCATGTCTTCATACATGAAGAAAATTATCAGTGAAAAACAACTATAATAGGAAAATGTAATCTTATTCATTGTTTGATTGCAGGACTCTTTGTAAAGAGAATCTCCTATAAGCAACATGCCGAGAGACAGAGACGCAGAGAGAGAGAGAGAGAGAGAGAGAGAGAGAGAGAATTACCAATGAGCTGAGGCAGAAAATAGGACATGGGACATTGTAAGTAAAAGAGGATTCTGGGAAATAGTGAGAGAATATAAAGAGGGAGATATTGGGAGAGATGTTGAGGTAGATATGAAGGAAGAAGCAGGTTGGGACTTTGGAGAGGTAATTAGTCATATGGAAGACAGAATAGTTTGGATGGGTGTAATAAGTTACAAGCTAATCAGTGAATGAGCCCAAGCTATGGCCTTGGCATTTATAATAATTAGTCTTGGAGACATTGCTGTTAAAAAATAAGTAGCCAGCATTAAAAAACGGAATAATTTTTTACAACACTTAACCTTTTAAATTCGGTTAAAAATCTCAAGAACATAAATAGGTGGGTACTATTATACATATATTGATGATTTGTTTTGCTTTATTAAGTAACTTGTGCAAACTCTGTTACCTGATGAGACCACAGACCTGTTTGAGGCAAGCGCACATATTTTTTTTCTATCCTGATTTCCTTTCTCAAAGGCAATAACTTACAAAATTTTTTTTTTGTCTATTTGCTAACATATGAGTATTGTTTCTGAAAACAGTATAGTACCTTCAGTATCAGCAATTTTGATTTAAAAGTAAAGGTTGACCCTGACATTAGCAAAACAGGATTAATATCAGTGGAGTTGGCAGGCTATGAGTTCTGGGTCTGATCAAAGTTCAGCATATTTCTGCTGACAACTTATTTTGCCTAATCAACATCTTAATAACAGGTGAATAGATTAAGAGCAATAAGTAGGCTAAGTTTCTTATTGCTGATTGCTGTGATATTTAAAAGATTTGAATCAATAATTAAGATAATTAAGTCATTCAATGTCATTCACCTATGCAGACATTTGAAACTATTTTAAAAATAGCTGGCATGCATTTATATGACATTTAGGTTATGCTTACAGTCTTTGCCTTAAACATGAACAGTGACAAAGAAGATGAGAAGTAACATTTACAAATGCACTGAGATCAAAACAATGCCCAGTAGAAGTTATCAGAATTAACCTCTAAAGAGATGAAAATGTGTTGTTTCATGTGACTGCACACAGCTTCAATGCTGCCATTTTCCCAAAGCATTTTCACTCATATTACCTTCTTCTGTATCCACCATCACTCAGAGAATTGTACATAGCTGATAGGACACCCAGTGGGCTACTAGGTCCATCTGTTCATTCATCAGCCTTATGGTAAATGTGCAAAATGAGATGTTTGCCTAGGTCACAAACCAAAGGCAAAATTTAGTTATAATAGTTTTTCATCAAAACAAAACATTCTTTTCTTCGGGACAGAATTACATGATGTTGCCTGTGTGTTTTATAAAAAATAATAATCATATAAATATCATATAAATATAACATAAATTACAGAACTGCATGAAACATTGTTTGATGGTTTATTTATTCACATGAAACTTGAACAATGAAGAAAAGGTATATGTTTTCTTATATGATATAAATGTGAATGAAAAAGACACTAATATCTTTTAATTATGTCTAATTCATAATGTAAGTATTACTCACACCATAAGATTTAGATATACATTTGGTGTGTACATGTTATTTAAATCAACCAGGCAGAATACACTTGGTACTTCCTTACAACAGTGAACATCATTATCATGTTCCTTTTTAGCATTTAGCATCATATATTATAAATACAATTGCAGTTTACTTCCTATCTAACTTTGTAATAAAAATGTATTAGTTATTTCATTCATTTAGTAAAAGTTGCGTGTATATCAGCATAGATGATATATAGATAGATGGATAGATGGATAGATAGGTAGGTAGATAGATAGATGATAGATAGATAGATAGATAGATAGATAGATAGATAGATAGATGATAGGTAGAGGGAGGGAGGGAAAGCGAATGAGAGAGGAGAGAAATGAAGATAGAGTGATAGAGGGGGAGAGAGGGTAAAAGAGAAATGGAGTACGGTGATGAAGAACTAGGAAAGGAGAAAGAGAGAGTGAGAAGGGAGATGAGAGAGACAGAGCTAGAGGGGGTCGTGTTTTGTAGTCTAGGACACAAGGCATGATTCTTCTCTTCTCCTCTTCAGCTTCTGAGATCATGGACCTGTGACAGCATCCCTATCTGCAAGGATTACGTTTAACATTGATAATTCTACAATAAATAAGATAGCTTGGGATAGCTATTTCCCATGGTATCTTATTTGTATATATATATAATTGGAAAAATCTCATTACAGACAGAAAAGTTTTAGGCTAAACGTAGAGAACGCAGAGATATTGCCAGTGCCTCATCACACAACAGAAAATTTCTATGATTGTAGATGAAGAAGAGCTTCTGAGAACAAGGAAGCCAGATCCAGTTATAATCTAGTTGTCAAAGAAACTTTTTGAGAAATTAAATTGAAAGAGAGCATTGAGCTGGGGAGGTAGCTGTACAAATTATTGGGTATGCTACCAAAACTGAAGACCTGGCTTCTATTACTGGAGCTCACTTGAGAGAAGGAGAGACATACAAGCTGTCCTCTGACCTCTACATATATACATCCCTGACATCTGGGTGGTACCACATGTGAACATAAAGTAAGAAAACATTTAAAGCTGTTTTAAATACGTGTTTTGTTAAATATTCGTTAATAAACTACCAGTGGGGGGGGTATGGGGGAATGAGTAACATAAAATCTACAACACAATGAAGTTTTCAGAGAACAAGAAAATCTCATAGACAAATGATGTAGGATATCTCTCCAGACAAATGCTTGGTCGATGCTTCTGCCTGAGTCTGTGTTGTGTTCTCACAAGTATGGGCAATTGAAGAAGGGATAGCTCCCAAGAAAGAATGTAAGGAGCTGCCTTCATCCTCTATTATCCAAGGAGCTGAGAGACTGAATCTGTTTGTTCAGTGTGTGGTCTGAGATGATATTTTCAATTATCTGTTAAGGATTTGGAAGAGCAGGCAGCTGTAGAGTGAAGAAACACTTTGTGAACTATTTAGGAAACAGATCTTTAGTTCACAGAAAATTTTAAAACCTGGAATGACATGAAAAAATGATTGTTGTGCACACCAGTGACCAGGTGGTTCATAAGGGGACTATGAGACTGACATTTCAACATCTAATAACTTGGGTGAACTCAGTAAAAATGGGAGGGAACAAAATATTTGTTCTTATACATCTGCTGAAGTAGGGTAACTCATGCTCCCCTTCGAAAAAGAACAATGAGAATTTAATATACATCACATATGATTTTTTTTTAATATTTTGTTTTTTCTAATGTGTTGTTTAAGGAATAAATGACATGAATAAAAATAGGAGGATTTTAAGTGTTTGGATATTTTTGTTTTGTTTTGTTTTGTTTTATAACATGACCTTAGTTAATTCTGAGACTCCAGGCAGGTTTATTTTTTCCAATTCACTTTTATAACATTTAAATTTCATGCAAGTATTAAGAGTATGAAGTACAATAGGGAACTAGCAGGCAATAAACAAAGTCCTGTGATTTCTCCTGTGACAGTTATTTCCAAGGGCTTGTCAGAATGACTAAATTACCTGAGTGTACTTCCTTGGTCAAGGCCAAAATCTTGTGTGAAGCCTACTTCTTTTGTTCCACCCTAAGATTAAAATACCCGCCTTAACCTACTTCCCTATGCTAACTTTATTATTGCATAAAGTTAGATTTTTGCCTGAACTTCTTTATCATGACCTGATGTCAGATTCTTGCCTGAGATTACTTCCTTATCATGGCCAATGTCAAACACCTGCCAGAAGTCAATTTCCTTGTCCTTGACCAATGTCAGATTCCTGCCAAGTGGAATCTCCAAAAGGCTCTCCACATCTCCCCCTTTTAAATCAATAAACAAGGCTGAGCCTGTCTGAGGTTGTTCTGACAAGAATGCCTTGCTTACCTGTCTTCAAGACAAAAGCAGCTTGTTTGTGTTAGATGAGCAAACATGGTCTTTTAGTGTTTGTTATAAACAAACATGGCCTTTCTGCGCATGCTTCTGTCTTAGGTTGGTAAGGTTCTGTGCAGAATCTTACCCATCCCTGGCTTGCCAGCCTGTCAAATTAATAACTCTCTTTGGTGGTTCATTTTAGTTTCAAACCATGTACTTAGGCCACCAACATGTTGATGTTGCTAAAGGCAAGGTTTCACAGGATGGGCGCGGATAAAATATTTCCAGGACAAGAAGGGCTAGCATGATCCAGCTATATATGCCATTCTTGAAGCTTAACCAAGATGAAAATACTGACTTCATGCCATGGATAATTTTACCAGCAATAACGGAAGCATCAAATCTCAGCAGATCAGCAATCTTTAGATTCATAGTGTCATTATGCAAAGTTAAAACATGCAGAGAGGTGCTGGAATTATGCCAAATACACTGCAAGTGTATTTGAACCTTTCTAAATTATAGTGACTATCATTGTAAATTTTAGAAGTAACAAAAATCCATTGGTATCTTTGCATGAACATTGGAGATGCTTCTTACTCTTAAACTCTGAACCTCTGCTCTAATAATTTGAATATCAATAAGGAGCAATTCATTGTTTCAAATGCCTAAATCCTCTTGAATACTCAAAATATTAGTAACATGTTTTGCTAAGTGATTAACCGACTTAGCTGTCTTAACTTCTTTTTTTTTTAATCTATCATTGTTTTTTTTTAAACAATTTTATTAGATATTTTCTTCATTTACAATCCAAATGTTATCCCTTATACCCTCCCCCCACCCTGCTCCCCAGCCCACCCACTCCTACTTCCTGGCCCTGGCATTCCCCTGTATTGGGGCATATAATCTTTGTAAGACCAAGGGCCTCTCCTCCCAATGATGGCAAAGCAATTTCAATAGCAGTGGTGCTCTGGCATGTTTATTATGGCGGTCTATCAACCAGTTTTTGTTTTATTGCCTGTAATTATTATAGGAACTTGGTATTCTGATAATCTTGCCAATACTGGAAGAAGAGAGTCAGGTTTTAAGTAGAAGCAAGAGGGTAGTGGGCTTGATTATTTCTGGTATAGGAGCTTTAATTACATTAACGGTTTATTGAGTTTTGAAAATTACATGAATCCACAGACTCTGACTCTTGTTTCCCTTTGGACCCTTTTCCCATAGCTGAACCACCTTGTCTGGTCTCAGTGTGAGATAATACACTTAGTCTTGCTGTACTAGATGAACAAGAATAGCTCATAAAGTGCCCTCTCCTTCTCTGAGGAAAAGGTATGGGAAAACGGTGGAAAAGATTTCTAAGTGTGGGACTGGGAAGAGAGGAGAGAAGAGGGCTGTGTTCAACCTGAAAAGACAAAACTACATGAAATAAATCCTTGGAATTTGCACAATAGAGAGAAAATAGCACCGCATGACTTTCTCCTTTGACATTCCTAGAATAAGTCCCATCCTATTGAAAAAACTAGGCTGGGGTTATCTTTACCTTAGATAAAGTTCATGTACTGTTTGACATATGAGATCCATAAGTGTTTCTGAGCTTTATCACAATATTGCATTAATTTTAATTTCTAATTGTTGAGATTATTTGTTCTAGTTTATGAATATGGAAAACTTTCCTCACTATTTATTATTATTAAGTGCTAGTATTCTTTTCAATACTTGACACCTTTTGATACCCATCAATAATTGTACCATTTTGGTCTGAAATTTATAATTATGTGACTGTTCTTTCTAACTGGTCCATTTCCTCACAGTTTGATTTTATATTTTGAACAACTTATTTCACTGAGCCTTACTATAACATTGCATGGTTTTAAAGACAGGGTTATCACTATAGTTTCATTTGTGAATTTTTTTGTGCTAATTGACATATTAAATCTAAAAGTTTTAAGTATAAATTTAATTACCTTTTAGTTATTTTATTTTCATTTTAGCATTTCCAGACTGGGTTTCTCTATGTGGGCCTACCTGTACTGAAACTTCCTCTTTGGAACAGGCTGGCCTTGATCCAGCTTCTTCTGTTTCCCAAGTCCTTGTATTCAATCTGTGTGCCACCACTGCCCAGCTAAGTATAATTTTGATACTGGAATTGGAATAAAGACAATGAGCATACCCATTTCTACAGTGTTTATTTTTTTCTATTTATAATTTCTCGCTAAGTCTTAGTCTGAATATTCTAAAGCAGTCATCAATCAAAATGAATTTAATCATCCACAATTTTATTCCAATAAAAATCATTCTACGTGATGGCCGTTTTTGAGTTATTTTTCTCATGTTTTTTAACTTTTATCCCTGGTATTTTGATCATCAATGACTCAATTGTTTTCATTATTGACATCTTTCCATTGTATGAATACAACACTTTTTTCCAGTTCCTACAATCATTACAACATAATTTGCAGATTTATGGCATTTCATGTCTATATCAAAGTATTTTTGATTGTATGTAGTACAGTCATAATAATCATGACTTTGCTAATTTAAAAGTCAGTTTAATTTTAAAATTACTTGAATTTAACTTGTATGTTCTGTTTATCTCCTTTATGTGACAGTGTTCTCATTAATTTCACACTTACAGTGCTGATGAATATATTCCTGGAAACATCCTTGATCTTTGTTCAAAGGTTCTCTATATGTTAAGTATATATATATATATATATATATATATATATATATATATATATATTATAAATTATAGAATTGATGTTGGAAATATATATATAATTTGCTTTGCTGCAATTGGAAAACACCTATAGAGGAATCATTTCTGGAGAAAACTAAATATCCTTTTCTAAGTAGTCACTAACTTGTCTTTAGATATGTATACATATATATATATATAATAATAATTAAATGAATTAAATAAATTTGAGAGGGACTAAGGGACACAGGAGTAGTGAATGGGAAAAGGGGGTGAGAAAATGATGTAAATTTAGTACTGATGTAAGAATTCTCAAAATATTTTAAAAACCAATTACTTGAACATACTATCTTCAGGTGGATTTTTTTTCCCAGGACTACTACAGAGATATTTTTAGCTCCAGCTCTTGGAATAAGAACTTCTAATTCTTCAGATGTGGAACACAGTGTCTTATAAACAGTGAAATTTTATAGAATTGATGTTGGAAATAAATATTCCTGCTGATCTTAAGTGGATGTTGAATAATTTTATAGCCCTTTCTGCTGCCGAATCTTCGGTGGTTCTCTGGGTCACTGTCATGTGCTCACTCCTTCCTTTATGGAAGTGTGTCTTATAAGAGCTGTTTATCTTTTATTCCTTTTGTCCTCATCTCTATCTGCTCAACATAGAGGATTATTGCTCTCCTCATGTCTTCAAGTGACTTGGTTTGTAAACTTCTCCAGGCAATAAATGTGTTTATCTAATTTGTTCACTGGTGTCATGGGAATTGTTGTGTTTTATTTCCCACTTGTAGTTTCAGAAGTTTCTTTTCTTTCAAGGAAACCTAAGCATTAATAAATTCAATCCTCATGCATCAGAATATTGGTTAAAGATTTCTGGGGATAGGAGTGCCATTTCCCTTAGTGTTGTGACCATTGATTGATGGCCTTTACTTAAAAGAAACATCTCCCAACGGTGCTCAGACAGAGAACTCTAATGGAATTCTGAGTTGCACAAAAAATGAACATCATAAGTTAAAGTTACTGAAAGGAAGGACCTTGTGCAAATGTGAGGGATGAGAAAGCAGAAGTTTTGTGCGTCTGTGTGTGTGTGTTTATTTATCTGTGTGTCTAGGTGTGTGTGTGTGTGTGTGTGTGTGTGTGTGTGTGTGTGTATGTGTGTGTAAACTGTAATATAAAATGATTTTTTTAAAAAAAAAATCATTCCATGATACTGACTCTCAAGTACTAGGCAAATCATGAATTCATTTTGTCTGTTTAGAATTGTTTATTTATTGGCATTGAGTTTGATAAACTGCTTCATACTTAAGTGGCTTCTCACTTAGCATAAAATTACAAAATTTCATCACTATTCATGGCCATTTTCAGGTAATATTTCATTCTGTTGGTACACACCCCATTTATTGACCATATGTTCCTCAGCTGATACATTTTGGGGTGTTTCCACTCCTGAGAGTATGGCTAATACTTTAAAACATTTGTCTACATCTGGTGCTCTTTTGCTGGTTGAGAAAGCATTTAGAAAATATTACTACTAGTTTCTTTATGTTCATTAGAAAATACAAGTGATGCTTCTGCATCTCAACATTTTCTTGTGGGTAGTTTCCAAACAATTAAATCAATCCTTAAAGTTACTAACACATATATGGACAAGCTACTGGTCCTGTTGCGTTCAGAAGATCCTGTTTATTCCTGGTCCTTCTTGACCTCTGGCTCTCCATAGTTTCTCTCTACTATACTTCTTGTTATTTTTATGCAACACTCTATCATAATTAAGGTCTTATTGCTGAGAAGAGACACTGTGATCACAGGAACTCATGAAGGAAAACATCTAAATGGATTCAGTTAGCTACATTTCACACGATTAATCCATTATCATCATGACAAAAAACATGGCAGCATGTAGGCAGGCATGTTGCTGGAGGAGTCAAGAATGTTACGTCTTGATCCCAAGGCAGACAACTGTCCCACTGGGCATGGCTTGAGCATAGATGAGACATCAAACTGCCTCCACAGTGATATACTTCCTTCAACAAAGCCTCAGCTTTTAATAATGCCACTCTCTATGACCAAGCATTCAAACACATGAGTCTATGAAAGCCATTCCTATCCAACCACCAAATTTCACTCACTTGCCCCCATTGTGTTATAGATATAATGGAGAAATGGATTCAGTTCAATGTCAAAAAGTCCCCCAAAATCTGTAACAGTCTCAAACTTATTTAAATGTCCAAGTTCAAAGTCTCTTTTGAGAACATATAATCTCTTAAATGTAACATCCTATACAATCAAAATTAAAAATCAGATTTCAGATACTTCCAAATTATAATGGCACAGAATATACATTAGTCTTTCAAAATAGAGGTAAGGGGTGATAGTGAGAAAATACTGGACCAAAACAAGACCTTTTTACCATAACTTACTATATATTGGACAGTCTCTTACTACTTTTCCTCTTTCTCCAATCTGTCCTTGTCATTTTTAAACTTTAATGACATCAACTATCTTAGCTTTGGGATAAGTATGAAACTATAAGGTACTTGTTAGAGACTGATATAGTTAGTTTTAAAGGGCAATTTCCAGTTCTATCCTATTGTTCTGATGTCAATATCATTAATTTAATGACTGGATTGCCTTATGATGAGCCTACATAGCCCGAAAGATTGGGAATTTGTGTCTCCCCTCCCCATTTCTTGCTGTGTGGATAGGACTTCATTGTGGATTCCATCAAATGAAAATTTTCTGTTTAACAAAGGAAGCAATCATCAGAGAGCTGAAACAACTGAAAAGAAATTTAAAAATATGTATCATTTATTTATTGAAAAGTTAGGTTTCAGAAAACTGAGAATCTCCAGAAGCTCAATAGTAAATGCATGTTTAAAAAAGAGCTGTAGACATTAGTCAGACATGATGACACATACCTGTATATAAAGAATTCAGGAGACAGGAAAAAAAGAGAAGAAGATGCAGGATATTTTGGTCTACAAAGCAACCCTCATTAAAACTAGAAAAACAAAACAAAAGACTAAAACATTTCATAGTGTTCCCAACTATTTGTCTTCTCATAATATCTCATAGAAACTGGCATAATTGAATATTATACTACCAGATGGAGCCCAGAAACAACAAATACAAATTTGCTTTAAAATACCATTTATTATCATTTATATGCTTCAAAGTCTTTATAATTTTGCTAAAAAGAATCTCTGATTAGATAACATTTGAGTAAAGTTCTCAGCTCAGAGCTCAACCCAGACACCTTAACTTAAAGTAAGAAAGTTGCTTTCATACAGTTTAACTTTTCTAACTGTGAAAGGCGGTATAAGGGCTAAAGTTATCATGGAAGAAAAACTTACCCAAGGATGGCTATGTCCTGAAATGGTAGATGCTTTTTCTTATGGAAATTAACAAAATACATGCTTTCTCTCCCCTGAACAAATTTTTTTCCACTGGATGTACTTGACAGAATGTGGGAACGAAGTGCTAAGGCAGGAAATACAGCAGGATGTATATTTTCTCATGACTGGACTTAATGGGAAAAATGGTGGTCTTGTGGTTTTTGTCTTTTTTAAGCCTCCCAAGATATGTGTTGTGGCCAATTTCTTGGAACTCAGGAATGGACCATACTGGTCAGTATTTAATTTAAGCTTGCTTCTTCTGTAAGACAAAAGACACTGTCAACAAGACAAAAAGGCAACCAACA
>NC_034598.1:13425876-13435301 GCF_900095145.1 Mus pahari
GATATAGATATAGATATAGATATAGATATAGATATAGATATAGATATAGATATAGATAGATATAGATGTTACAATGACAAATTTCAAACTCTACCATGAAGCTTTTTCACATCTATACCCTTGAGAGGCCATTAAGCCACCCCAGGATTATAGGATAAGTAACCACTCTATGAATGGTAGACACAAATTGCTACACTTAAAATAAAAACAGTAAATATTATTTCTTTTATTCTTCAGAGTTTTCTAGGTTTCAAATGGGGAAATCCTGATCTGGGAATATAGAGCGCTTGATGATGTTCAGGGGCAAGGAAAACTCCCCCAAACCCATTGTGGGTTCCAACAAAGCAACTAGTTAAAAAAAACTGATGCCTTTTTTTTCTATTTGTTCTTGGCTTCTTTTGGCTTCTCTTAGGTTCCTGTAATTTCTGACATCCAAGGCTAGGTGTCTACAAAACTTTCAGTTGGCTTCTAGTATTGTATGACAGCTGCCTTGCTAACAACTGTTGTACAGGTTAGGGATTGAAGCCCTGTTGATGGACGTCCAGGTGCCATGCCTCTTTGATTTTCATGACCCCTGTTGTCACCAGAGTCAAGGCACATATTTACAGGGCATCTTCAAGTTCCTCTTTCCCTGGTATCAAAAGGGAGTCTTCAGCACTTCTAGTTAAAGACCAGGAAAAATTCAGAACCCCTAGCTTCAAGAATGTAGGTTAGCTGGATCAGTGACCCTGTACCTGGAACTGGCTGACCACAAAATTTAGATTAAAATCTTGAGAACAATCTTGAGAAACAGGGAGTTTCTCCTTGTGATTTTTCACTGGTATTTTTGGCATTTTCCAATAATGCCCTCCCTACCCACTTGGGTTGTGTTGTTTTTTTTTTTTTTAACCTTGAAATACCCCCTTTTCCAGCTACTTGGGGTCGAACTCTTCTACCCCTGTGTAGGATACAAGTTGACCCTAGCATGCTGGTTCCTGTTAATAAATCTCGTGCAATTGCAGCAAGGATAGTCTCACATGAGTGCTGAGGGTGGGGGAGTGTCACGGTATCTGGAGATTTGAGTGAGGGCCTCTCCTCTTCGGAGGTCTTTTATTTGTGGGGCCTCCCTACGTCTCCTTCCAAGATGCGATCTACTGCAAAACCAAAAGTACACAGATCCAGAATTCAGCCAGCACAGAAACACAAAAACTCAAAGACACAGAAAATATCTTACTTCGAAGTGGGTCTTAAGAGAAGAGGGTGGTTGAAATCCTTGACGAGCCCCCACAAATGAAAGATTCCCAAAGAGTAAAGACTCTTACTCAAGTCTTGGGATGACACAACTCCATAAGAACTCATGAGAGACAGTCCTTTTTGCAATTACACAAGGTTTATTGACAGGAACCAGCACGCTGGAGTCAACTCATATCCCATGCAGGGGTAGAGGAGTTCAACCCTGAGTAGCTGGGAAAGGGGGGTAGGGAGAGCATTATTGAAAAATGCTGAAAATACCAGTGAAAAATCACAAGGGGGTACTAAAATTCACAAGGGGAAACTCCCTGCTTCGCAAGATTATTCTCAAGATTTTAATCTAACTTTTGTGGTCGGCCAGTTCCCGGAACAGGGTCACTGAACTGGCTACATTCTTGGTGCTAGGGGGTTCTTATTTTTTCTGGTCTTTCATCTCCCCACTTCTTCTAATACCTAGTTCTAATCATAGAACTAGATTTCAGTATCTTCATAATATTGATTTTCTTGACTTTCTTTTTTTTTTTTCTTGACTTTCTAAAGCATGATATTGTTGGCATAACATCAAAATCTGGACAGCACTCACTCTTTCTCTAATAAAGGTAACTAACTTATTTAATATACATGGACCTATAATTAAAAGCCGAAGCAAAATAAAAAGGGGTCCCATAGGAGGATATCAAAGTGGTCATCCATGGAGTTTTATTAAACCAATTTTCTTGATGTAGCGCTCTCTCTCTCTCTCTCTCTCTCTCTCTCTCTCTCTCTCTCTCTCTCTCCTCTCTCTGTCTTTTGTCTAATCTCCAAGTTTTCTCATAAAGTCTTTAATCACCCCGGAGTGATCCACATAAAAGCAACATTCTTCTTTGAGGACAGCACACAATCCTCCATCTTTTAACAACAGCAAGTCTAAACCCATCCTATTTTGCAAGACTACCTCTGAAAGAGAAGCTAAAGATTCTTTAAGCTTAGTTATGGGTTGTTCTAACACTCTTAAATCTTCATTCATAGCTGATCTTAGCTCTTGAAAACAGTGAAGCTGTTGTATGAGAGCAGAAGTTCCTGTCCCCATGCCCACAGCAACTCTGATGACTAAGATTACTGCCAAAGTCAGTGAAATAGGCTCTCTCTGGTAATGGATTTGTTGCCTGTCAAATTCATCTTCAAAAGAGTTAGTAGGGTGGTAAAGGACTCTAGGCACTAATTGTATGAGCACACAGTAATCTTTGGTGTCATGAAATACCGATGTTGACACACAGGGTGTCCAGCCTGTACTACAGGCGCACCGTTTACATAGACCAGGAAACAAGTACCTAATGTTAGAAGTCTTAGGGCTCCTAAGAGATTCATCACATAAATATTTGTAGTGAGCTGGTGGGTTTCCCAAGCAGGTCCCTGTACCTGCCTCAGTAAAAGTCAGTCTATGACTAGTTCCCCAAACATAAGCCTCTTTTCTGCTGGTGTTGTTAAATGTTCCAGGCACTGCAATTCCTTCCTAATAAGGAGGTCCTGAAGCAAGACAAAGCCAACAAGACTCAGTCATATCAGGATTGATTCGGTTTATCACACTGAAGGCTCCCTTTATAAGATTGAGCAGTCTTTGTTCTGTCTTTATAGGGATCAGGGAGGGGTTACCTGATCTTGTGATAGAGATCAGACCAGTAGCAGTGTCTGGCGTTGGCGAATGCCTGCATGGGTCAGGCTATAATAGCTGGGGTGGCTGGGGGTCCCTGTTCAGCTAATACCTTCTTGGGCCCCACTAATTGAGCTGGGGTATTTTCTATTTTTAGAACAAGAAAATATGAGCCCACCCCACCTCCATGTTGGCAAAACACAATGCCCAAAGTCATGCTTTTATGCCACTGAGAAAAGTCTGTTGTTGTTTTTCCTTGTTCACCTAACTGCACTTTTTTTTTTTTTTTTTTTTTTGGTTTTGGTTTTGGGAGACAGGGTTTCTCTGTGTAGCCTTGGCTGACCAGGAACTCACTCTGTAGACCAGGCTGGCCTCAAACTCAGAAATCTGCCTGCCTCTGCCTCCCAAGTGCTGGGATTAAAGGCGTTTGTCACCACACCCAGTTGAACTGCAATTTTATATAGTCTAAGTCAGTTGGGGGTGCATGGCTTGTCTTTATATAACTCCATTACCGCGTATTTGCCAGGTCCTGGGTTGACAAAGGAAAAAGCCAGTTCATCTCCAGTAGATGACTTAGTCGACTTCCAGTCTCCATTATTCAAAGTAACACAGCTTCATCTCCTGCAAAAGAAATCCTGGGGCCCTACACATTGTGGGCCTTTAACAGACTCGGGGCAATTGTAGAACCCTTAACTGCAAGCCAAATTGGAGGAGGGGTGCTTACAACCACAGAATTGATCTGATGGAGGAAGCAAAGGTGTAGGGGAGGCCACCAAGTCCCCAGGGGAGCGACCTGCTGTGTGCAGGTCTCCAGGATGGGGTCTATAAGTTGCCAGGTGATCTGCTGAGGGGCATAAGGATTATTACCCTTCACCTGAATTATGCCTGCAATGCAGCTTAAAAGGATCCATAGTTTTTTCCACTTCCCATTCATCTTTGGGTAGTTCAGGAACTTGCTTCATGTGGGAGGCATGTATCCAAGCAGAGATGCTTTCAACTTTCACTACTGTAGGAGTCGTCAAGAGTACCAAGTATGGCCCTTTCCAACGAGGCTCAAGATTCCCGACCCGATGCTGCTGGAAAAAGACAGTGTCTCCTACTTGAAACTGGTGCAGCACATGTGAGTCTTCAGCCTTATATACTTCTTTCAGTTGTTCCCATGTCTGGCGTCTCACCACCTCAAGGGTCTTTAGGCAGGCCATCAAAGGTTTTGAAAGAACAGCATCAGGAACATGTACTCTACCCAACTCAGTGAGTAGTGGCAGTCCCTCACACAGGATCTCATAAGGGGTAAGTTTAAATCATCCTGGGGTGTTCCAAACTCAGAATAGGGCAAAGGGAAGAAGGGCTGCCCAGTCTTTCCTGCCACTCTCCTAGGTCAATTTGGTGAAGGTCTCTTTTAGGGTTCTATTTATCCTCTCTACCTGACCTGAGCTCTGGGATCAGTAAGCACAATGTAATTTCCATTTAATTCCCAGATCTGAGTGGCCAATCCCTGACTTACCTGAGCAACAAAGGCAGGTCCATTATCAGACCTGATTACCTTGGGTATCCCAAACCTTGGCAAGATTTCTTCTAGGAGCTTCTGGGTTACCACATTGGCCGTCTCAGTCCTGGTAGGAAGAGATTTTACCCAGCCTGAAAAGGTGTCTATAAACACTAATAAGTACTTGTTGCCATATCTAGCTGGCTTAATTTCTGTCAAATCTGCCTCATAGTAGGCCCCAGGCTGGTTGCCCCTGAGCCTCTTCCCAGGAGTGTATATGGAGTGTCCTGCATTAGTCATAGCACAGGCCTTGCAGCTTTTGACTATTTCCTCTGCCATGTCAGAGAGTCCTATAACATAGTAGTTATATCTAACCACACCTTTTAATTTCTTGGCCCCCCATGTGGGTCATGTAATGTAAGTTGGTAACATACTTGCATCCTTCTTCCCATGGGAGGAATAGTTTTCCTTCTTCTGTTTCTATTAATCCATACAGGGTTTCCTTTGTTTGTCCTAATTTGTCCATAACTTGATAGTCCTCAGGGGTGTATCTAAAGCTGGTCTCTCTGACATCATAATAATCTTTAGGCTCCTTGACTACCAGGATCCTAGCTCCTTGGGCCACCTGTTTGTTTGGCGCTTAGGTGTGCCATCTGTTTCCCTTTAGCCACAGCATCTGGAGTTTTCTGGTGTCCTGGACAATGTATAATGGCCACCTTTCTTGGCAAGTGTATGGTCTCGAGGAGGCTCAAAATTTCATCTTTATTTTTTTATGTCTTTTCCTTCAGATGTCAACAGCCTTCTTTGTCTGTATATTGCTCTGTGTATATGGGCAGTGGTAAAAGCATACCTGCTGTCAGTGTAGATGTTGATAGACTTCCCCTTTGCCATTTGTAGAGCTTGTATCAAAGCCACAAGTTTGGCTTTCTGGGCCGATGTCCCTTCAGGGAGGCTGCTGGCCCAGATCACTTGTTTCCCATCCACCGCTGCTGCCCCCACCTTCTGCTTACCTTCAACCATGAAGCTACTGCCATCCGTGTACCAGTTCGGACTCCCAGGCCAAGGTTGATCATTAAGATCATTTCGAGTATGTTTCTTCTGCACAGTGATGAGTGTGTGAAGAGTCATCAGTCTCAGGCAGTAGAGTAGCAGGATTAAGGACAGCAGGGGGAGCGAAGGTCACTTATTTCAGTCAACATAAGGATCTGATAATGTGTCATATGAGCATTGGTCATCCATTGGTCAGGGGGCAGTTAGATAATGCTTTCAAGAGCATGGGGTGCCACTGCAGTTGTTCGCTGTCCCAGAGTGAGCTTATCAGCATCCTTGACAAGTAGAGCTCTGGCACCAATTGCTTTTAGGCAAGAAGGCCACCCACTGGCAACAGGGTCTTTCTTGAATAGGTAAGCCACTGGCATTTTTCAAAGTCTCAAAGTCTGGGTAAGGACTCCTCTGGTGATCACTGCTCTCTCATCCACATAAAGAGTGAAAGGTTTGGTTAGGTCAGGCAAGACTAAGGCTGGGGCCTTTAGGAGGTCCTTTTTAATTTCTTCAAAGGCTTTCTGGTAATCTAGGGTCCACACAAACACCCCCTTCCTTGGTTACGTGGTACAACCAGGCAGCTATGGTCGCAAACCCAGGTACCCAGAGCCTCCAGATGCCAGCGATGCCCAAGAATTGTATTACTTGCCTTGGCGTAGTTGGGATGGAGATCTGAGTTCCAGTCTTTTTATGGCTTCAGTTAGCCACCACTTCCTGTCTTGAAGGGTGTATCCCAAATATGTAACTTCAGTCTGACACAGCTGAGCCTCTTTAGCTGAGTTTTGGTACCCCGACTCACCTAATTCTGTTAGTAATTTTTCAGTTCCTGTCTGCACTCAAATTTGGTGGCTGCAGCTATCAAAAGGTCATCAATGTACTGGAGCAGAGTCCCCTGAAGATTTTCAGCCCTGAAAGAGGCTAGGTCCCAATGGAGAACCTCATCAAAAAGAGTAGGGAATTTTTGAACCCCTGGGGCAGCCTAGTCCAGGTCGATTGACCTGCCGATCCAGTATCTGGATCTCTCCACTCAAAGGCAAAAATAGGCTGACTAGATGGGTGCAGTTTCAAGCAGAAGAAAGCATCTTTTAAATCTAAAACAGTGTACCATTTCCTTTCTGGTGGGAACGAACTGAGGAGATTATAAGGATTGGGGACAGTCTGGTGTATGTCCTGGACCCTTTTGTTAACTTAGTGCCAGGCTTTTTGATAGGCAACAGAGGTATGTTCCAGGGAGACTGGCAAGGTACCAAAATGCCTTGTTGTAGAAGCCTTTGGATATGAGGTCTGATTCCTTCCCTAGCCTCCTGGTTCATCGGGTACTGATGCACTCCTATGGGGGTAGCATCGATCTTCACTCCCACTACCACTGGGGGAACTCTTACTGCCAGTCCCATACCCCCAATCTCTGCCCAAGCTTTAGGAAATGTTGTCAACCAGTTCTACATGTTAGGAATCTCTGATTCTGGAGCTCATGCAATCAATATTCCTCTTCAAGCCTCAGGGCCAACACCGTGGAGGTTGGAGTCTCCCATATTACCTCTGGTCCAGTTTAGGTAAACGTGACCTGGGATTTCAATTTTGTTAGTAAGTCTCTCCCTAGTAAAGTCATAGGATACTCGGGGATTACCAAAAAAGAGTGTGCTACTTGTCCTTTCCCCAGATCTACAGTCCATTAGGTGGTCCATGGGTATTGTTTCTGTCCAATTGCCCGAATTACTATAGTCTTTTTATTTTTTAACTTTCCCAATGGTTGTTTTAATACAGAATATCCAGCCACTGTGTCCATATAAAGTTCATAAGGGTCCCCTCCACGGTCAGGGTTACCCTAGACTTGGGGAGGGGGTCTGAACCCCAGGGGGTCTGAGCCCCATCCCCTCTAATCATCTTCTTCTAGGGCCAGTACCTTAGGGGTCCTTCCTTTCTTCTTTGGGCACTCTCTTGCCCAGTGTCCTTTTTCTTTGCAGTAAGCACATTGGTCTTTATCTAAGGGGCACTTCTGTTCATTGTTACCCATCCTTGGTTTTCTGTTGCCTGGGTTCCCTATCTATCTAGGTCCTGTCTTTTCTTTCTCTCCTACTTCTATGGCCAAAATTCTAGGCAAATTTCTCTCTTGTCTACAATCCCTCCTGTCTTTTCTTTCTTCTGCCTCTTGTTTCTCTCTTTCTTGCTTCTCTTCCTCAGTCTCCCACTTATGAAACACATTCTCTGCCTCCTCAACCAAATTCTGTAAGGTATAATCCTGCAACCCTTCTAGCCGCTGTAACTTTTTCTTAATATCTGATGCTGACTGCCCTAAAAAAGCCATAGACACTGCACCTTGCTGACCCTCAGAGGTTGGGTCAAAGGGAGTATAATGCCGATAAGCCTCCATTAAATGTTCAAGAAACACAGACAGCAGTGCAACAGGCCCCTGAAGAACCTCTATTACCTTAGCCAAATTGGTGGGGCGTGTAGCAGCCCCTTTCAACCCTGCCACAAGAGCCCAGTAGAAGACGGTCAGCTGCTCCCTACCTACTGTCGTATTGAAGTCCCAATCAGGTCGGTTAAGGAAAAACCCAGGATCCATTCATTTGGAAGATTGGTTGGCACTCCATTTGCTCTAGGGACATTTTTTTCGTGCTTCCAACAGGATCCTTTCCCTCTCCTCAGTAGTAAAGAGAACCTGTAAAAACTGCTGACAATCATCCCATGTGGATGGTGGGAGTACATCTGAGACTCCACCAATCCTGTCAGGCTAGCAGGATTTTCTGAAAAAGGAGGGTGATTCATTTTCCAGTTATAAAGATCATCAGAGGAAAATGGCCAGTACTGAAGGGGTTGAAGGTTTGGCGGGTCCACCAGAGATCCATAGGTATGTAGCAGCAGACTCACTCACGGTTGAGTCTGGTCCATCTAGACTCTGCACTCTCCAGCTCCTTGTACCTGCAGCAGGTCCAGCTCCCACCACCCCAAAGGGTTGGTGGTTCCTCGGTGTCTGGGGTTGAGGTTGTGGATAAGGGGGAGGTAGTGGACTAGGCCATTCAGGAGGCTCCTCAATCACAGGATAGATTTTGGGAGGGGCTGAAGGCTTGGCTGGAGGCTCCATTTTGGTAGAAGCCTTCACTTTCCATGTATCCTTTGGTGTTTCACAGAGAGACAGGACTTGGAAGCCTGGCTTTTATTAAAGCACCCAGGGTTTGACCCAAGGTGGAGGGTTCTGGACCAGATCTTGCCACACTGTGATGTTGGTTGCTGATTGGGATGGGATCCCAGTCCTTCCTGAAAAACAATGGCTTTGATCTCAAAAGTGATAATTAAGTGAAAAGTGTCTTCTGGGGGCCAGCTGACATCAAATATCAGCCAGTCCAAAAAGCAAAAAGGCCACCACAGTCCTTTTTAAACTTCTATTGACAAGTTGTGTGCTCTAGCTCTAACTTCAGTCCAATGGCTCAAAGTCAGACTAAGGGAGTCGTCACTGTCTGTTCCATCATCAAAGTCACAAATAAGACAAAACAGAGACTCAATACACTCAGACAAATACTAACAGACGTCTGCTTCTACCTGGACAGCCAAAACCACTAGAAAAATACAGATGGCCACGGGGGTGGATAATTTCTCCTATCCAGGAGAATTAACAAGTCCTCTCCAACATCCTGACAGGACTGAGGTCCCCCCTAACTTCCCAGGACATTTCCCAGGTGGCAGTATGCTGATCACACCCTTTGTCTCCTCCTGAGATGAGAGCAACTGCAAAACCAAACCAAAAATACAGAACCAGAATTCAGCCAGCACAGAAACACAAAGACACAAAGACACAGACAATATCTCACTTCCAAGCGGGTCTTCAGAGACAAGGGTGGTCGCAAATCACTGCTGAGCCCCCACAAATGAAAGACTCAAGTCTCTGGATAACGTGACCCCCCAAGAACTCACGAGAGATTGTCCTGGCTGCAATTGCATGAGGTTTATTGACAGGAACCAGCACTCTGGAGTTGACTCATATCCTATGTAGGTGTAGAGGAATTTGACTCTGAGTAGCTGGGAAAGGGGGTATTTAAA
>NC_034598.1:13435371-13453525 GCF_900095145.1 Mus pahari
AAGGGGGTCCTAAAACTCACAAGGGGAAACTCCCTGCTTCTCAAGATTATTCTCAAGATTTTAATCTAACTTTTATGGTCGGCCAGTTCCTGGAACAGGGTCACCAAACTGGCTAACCTACATTCTTGGTGCTAGGGGGTCTGAATTTTTCCTGGTCTTTTGCTAAGAAGGTCTGTGTTGTGAGATTCAAGGGTAAACTCTGTGGAAAATTAAAAAGCTAATTATGTATTTCTAACATACAGTAGCACAAAATATACAGTATTTTTCAAAAGTGAAGAATAGAGACATAGTGAGGAAATACTGAACCAAAGAAAGACTGAAACCCATCAGTGCAAACTCCAAATGCTGTACATTCCTGTCTCCTGTCAAATAGTTTATAGACAGCCCTTCAAATCACTTGCTGCTTAAGCTTTACTGTCTGCAATACACTTGTCTTGCTTGGATTGTTTCTACTTCATGTTTACAGGTCTTCTAGGCACACATTACATGGCCCTGCTCTCTCCAACATTTTGGAATCATGAACAAAAACAAACAAACAAACAAACAAAAAACAACACCAACAAATAAAAGATTTAACAGCTTCAAAATATGTCCTCATCTTCATCAATAGCCTCATGAGTACTCCATTCAGGTACTCCTCTGCCACATGCCTGGCACAGGGGTTTTCCTTATTTTAGAAGGATGATTTCACAGTTTCTTTATTTCTTTGTTCTTGATCAAACCAGAACTAAATGGCCAAGTTCTTCTGCCTGCTGTGGATTAAATTGGCCCTACTCCTTGAATTACATTTGCATATTCCTTTACTTGTTAATGTTAAGGCTTTTCAGGATGAAGAAATCCCCCAGTCCTCTTGTGCTTTCACCCCTTGTCTGAATGGCTGGGTCATGTTTAGCACTGAAAGCACCATGTCCTTTATTCCATTTAGCCACAGGCTTTCCTTTAAAATTTTCATCTCCTGAGCACAAGACTTGACTTCGGTGTTACATTTCCTATTCTCCTTTTCTACTCAAACTGTTCATTTTTATTTCTTTTTTTTTGCCCCACTTGCTTTTCTTCATTGTAGATTTTTCATTAACAGTAATAAATGATGTAAAATAATCTAACTTAGGTTAACTTTAAATCACTTCTAATGAAATTAGCACAAAACTCTTAAATTTATATTTTAGGGTTTGGAGGAAATGAATGGAAGAAAAAAACAGACAATGCAATTATAATATCATCTAGAAAATACAAGGAAACTACACATAAAAATTAAATTGTAAAAGAATATAAACCACTAAGGCAAAATTATCGAAAGAAATATAACAAATAGTAATAATACTAATAAAAATTGTGGTGCACACCTTTTACCCCAGCACTTAGGAGGCAGAGGCAGGCGAATTTCTGAGTTTGAGGCCAGTCTGGTCTACAGAGTGAGTTCCCGGACAGCCAGGGCTATACAGAGAAACCCTTTCTCACAAACCAAAACAACAACAACAAAAAAATATGCAAAAGGAAAAGAAAAGAGAAAAGAAAAGAAGAAGAGAAGAGAAGAGAAGAGAAGAGAAGAGAAGAGAAGAGAAGAGAAGAGAAGAGAAGAGAAGAGAAGAGAAAAGAGAAGAGAAAAGAAAGTAGAAGAAAATGAAGTTTGTGTTGGCATAGTATTCCTGGGGATAGAGACTGCCTTGGTCTGTGGTTAATATACTCAAGTGATACTTCACTGAAAAACAACCTAACAAATGAATTTTCTGGTTTAATCAGGCCTCAGTTGTAAGTAGCTTCTGCCTAAAATGGGATATGTTTACTTCTACTTCTTAATACTAGGATATCTTCTAATTTGAGGATGCACAGGTCTTGTTTGTGCTGTCACAGTCTATGAGTTTGTATATGTAGCAGCCCTGTTCTTTGTGAAAATACTTACAGTCATCTACTCCCCTGACTCTTACCACTTTTCTGTTTCCTCTTCTTTATAGATCACTACATCTTGAGGAGAGGAATTTGATGCTATCACAAATAGGGCTGAGTGAGTGTTCCCACCTCATTTTTTCTTACCACTCTGTTCAAACAGTCTCTCTTACTTTAACAGCACCTATTTTTCTCCTCTTTGTTACTATGCTTCTCAGAGAGACTCCTTTTACTTACAAATTTATTTATATGACATTTTAACATTGCTAAAATTATAATATTCAACTGTTTTTTAATAATTTAATGAAAATTGGAATCTAGTTTTAAGTACTAGTATTTATCTTTTATAACATCACTTATTTTGCATGCTGTATCTTGATGCTTTTTTTTTTTGTTGTTGTTCCAAAGAACTTGGTTGTTACTAGTAACCACTCCAGGTTCTAATTCCTTTCCTGATGACACTGTTCCTGGATCTGTTTCAAATGCCTGGGCTCTGGGATCTCTATTCTCAGAGCCATCTATTTTAAATAACTTGTATTTGCAAATCCTTTATCTGTTTCTTTGAGATGTAAATCTTTCTAATAGCCTTTTGTCAGTTTTACAATCCAGAAGCATTCCTTTCAAGATCTGGCAGACTATTATCTTTAAAATGTAATAATGAAAGAAGATGAAGTCCTATTTACTAGCTTGGGTGAAAATGTAAGAACTTAAGATCTGCTAAAACTTTACTTCACATTGTAAAATTGCCAATAAAATGTTTACTTTTTCACTGAGCAGGGTGATTAGTAAACACCTGGGAAACTGGTCTTCTACAGCCCAGTAAATCAGGATCTCCCTAAGATTTTCCCTGGGCTCCTATTGCCCAGTATGGCAGGTACAATAGACTCCTGTCAGCCCATCTTGTATCAGACTTTTCTTTCAGCTACTTTGATTTTTTCATAGTGTTTTAAAATCCTAAAAGTATAAACATTGTTCCTAATGTGAACTTATATTTGGGCTAATCCTGTAATTGGGTATACTTTTTGTTCTTATTGTGTACATATATTTATATTTTGTTGGTCAGTGTTTTTTAAATAAAAATGAACTTATAGACAGATAGAAATTTGTTCAATTATAATTTTGCCATCACTCATGAATCTCATTAATTGAACTCTGCTGTCTATAGGACATTGCCATTTGAATATACTTGGGCCTCATAGCCATGAATTTCCCATTCAGAGATTGAAACAACTATACTTTGAAATGTCCCCACATAAATGAAAACAGGTAGGCTTTGATTTGGTCATTAATTTTTTTATTTTTATTTTTTTTAGACAGGGTTTCTCTACCTGGAATTTACTCTGTAGACCAAGCTGGTCTCAAACTCAGAAATCCACCTGCCTGTACCTCCCAAGTACTGGGATTAAAGGTGTGCACCACCACCACTTCCCAGCATGGTCACTAAGTTTTAATATCTGTATTCCAATAGTTGCATGTAGCAAGCATATCTTTCAGTTCTCATAAGTAACCTATAGAGAATTTAATTTCTTTTTGAGGATCATGTGTTATATGGAAATACTATAATACACATGGGACTTCAGTATACATGGAACTTAAAATCTGTAAGGAATCCTGAAACCAGTGCACTGAGTATATATCAGGAAAGCTCTACATAAAATACCGAACCCACAATCAAATGATGCAGAAATTGCTACAGTAGACAGAAAGCTGTATTTGCAAATGAATTACTCTGGATTTGTTGTATTGAAGAACATTTTAATACTAAGAATATACTTAAATATTGTCTTAGAGTCAAGATGCTGAGAAGTTGTAGATTATACTACAATAAAATTCTGATATAAAACATTTATATCAGAATTATCTTGGCCTCCTAAGAACCTCAGTATTCTGACTTTTAGATACTTCACAAAGAACTGGTATAAGACTCTGGCAAGACTTTACTCCCTGAGTAAACAAGGCAGAGCCTTGAATCGATGAAAAACATAAGAGGAATTTACTGGGGTCATTCTACAACTGAATGAGAAGTGCCAACCTCTGAGCAGCTCATGTGGCAAGTATTTATACCATTTTCAGAGCAGCAGCCATTAGGCACAATGTGATAGGCAGAACAATGTGACTTTTAAATTAATTGGTCTTTAGGGAATGAGGTGGCAAGGACTTCATTTGTCTCTAGGTGGCCAATGGTCAGGGATGCTCTGGGCCTCCCTTACCAGTAGGTGGTCAATAGTCGGTCCACCTCCCAATAGTCTGAGGAAGGTAAATAAGCCTCTGCCTTCTGGAGGGGAGGAATACTTAAGGGCTTCATGACCTTTCTCTTCTAGGACTGGAGGGGTCTGGTGGAACTTTCCAAATGCCCTGAGCTTCCCTCTTTACTGGGACTATATGGACTTAACCCTAACCAAAGGCTATGAGGTTCAATGATTTTATTTTTGAGATTTTCTATTTAGATAGTGTATTTGAACATATTGTCCCTGTTTCATAATGTATATATATAACAGCTTTTAAAATGATTTTTAAAACTTATTTATTTTATGTACATAAACATTTTGTTTCCATTTATATCTGTGTACCATGTGTGTTTTTGGTATTTATAAAGGCCATAAGAGGATATAGGATCCCATAAATAAGTTATAGACTATTTTAAATTGACATGGATGTCCGAGAAATTGCACATGAATCCTCAGGAAAAGCAATATAGGCTCTTAACCACTGAGCCATCTTCAAGCCCACATCAGTGCTTTTAAATCCAAAATTAATAATGACATTAAAAGAGTGAAAAAATAATGTTGATGATGTTTTCCACAAATAATCACTAATCCACTTTTTCCTACCTATTTTATAATGTAAGGTCACTTACTTGTTTATTATCATTTTTAATTTCTTCAAAACCACATTTAATACTTTTTCCATGAATTAACACTAGTTCCTCATTTAATAACAATTTTAGTACAAATACATGCTGATCATTTCTAAAGATCAGGCTTACAGTATGAATTAGCCAAAGTTGTATGCAAAGTTAAATGTTGGGGGTCCTTGGTTGGTCCCCAGGTAAATTGTTTTATACTCCCTTTATTTATACAAGAAGCTTGACTTTGATATAGTTTCCCTTTTCCTACTGTTTCATTCATACCTCTATAATTTCTTTTTTCTTTTTACTTTTTGATATTATTTTACATACCAAATCCTGTCTTCCCTCTCAGTCTCCCTATCTCACAGTCCCTCTCCCTCTCCCTCCTCCCCTTCTTCTCTGAGAGTATGGAGGCACACTTGAATATCCTCCTACCATGGCACATCAAGTCTCTGCCTGCATGGTTAGATAATTCTCCCACTGAAACTAAAAAAACAAAGGCAGCAGGGTTGGAGGAGTGGATTACATATACAAGCCACATCTTTAGGGATAGTCCTCCACTCCAGTTATTTGGGACCTACCTGAAGAATCAGCTGCATGTCTACTACATATGTGCATTCAGGCCTAGGTCCATCCCAGGTATGCTCTTTGGTTGGTAGTTCAGTCTCTTAGAGTACCCAGGGATCCCAGTTAGTTGACTGTGGAGTTCTTCCTGTGGAGTATCTATCTTCATCAGGGACTTTAGTCTTACCCCAACTGTTCCCACATTTATTCTTAAATTAAAGTATTTTACAAAACCAAAAGCCATATCAACAATCAAACTTGAGCAATGAAATGAACAGCTCAGGACAACTCAGTAGTTGGCTGCTAGTTACATTATCCACAATTTTGGCACATTGTGCCTCAGGAAACTATCACTGAGTATTGGCATTGATTATTAAAGTTTAATAGAAAATTTTGATTGGTTCAACTACAGTACCATGAACAAATAAAGTATAGAAGATTTGACCTGAGACTCACTTATAGTGCAAAACCAAGGATGAGTAAGATGTCATTGGAAGATATATTTTATCTGTCTGGTTTTTTGATCTGTCTTTCTTTCTGTGTCTGTCTGTCTGTCTGTCTGTCTGTCTGTCTGTCTGTCTCTCTCTCTCTCTCAGCCTCTATATGTCATTTTTTCCTATATATTCCTTTCTGTTTCTGTCAGTGTGTCTCAGAATCTGTGTCTCTTTCTATCTCTATGTTTGTGTATGTGTGTATGGGGGGGGGGGAATTGCAGGCTGATATCCAGTCGAGCTGAGGTCTGAACCCCAATGGTCATAATTCACCTACATGATATGGCAGGCGTTCCCTCATGCTTCTGGAACTTCTGCCCCTGCCTATGGTACCACCTCCCACAGCCCCCACAAGAGAAGCATGGTCAGTAGTCACATAAGCAATGGCCCAAGCTTCTGACCTTCAGGCTAAACTTCTCCCCAATTACCTAGCAACAGTGAAGACCATAAAAAGGGCTGTTCAGCCCCTACCTCTCTCTCTTACTTCCTGTTCTCTTGTCTCTCTCTTACCCCCTCTCCCCTCTCTCCTTTTTGTCTTCTCTCCTCTCTCCTTTCTCTTTGTCTTCCCCTCTCCTCTTCTCTCTCCTTCTTACTTTCTCTCTACCTCTCTCTCTCCTCTCTCTCTCTCTCTCTCTCTCTCTCTCTCTCTCTCTCTCCCTCTCTCCTTCTCTTTCTTCCTAGCTTCTCTCGTTCCCTCTGCTTTTTCTATAATAAAGCTCTTAAACCGCAGAGAGTCTCTGCTCCTTCTAGAATGCGCTGCACACTCTGGTCAGTGTTGGGAGCTTCTTCCTCTATTCCCTCTCTCCTGCAACCCTGGGGCTTTAACAAGTTAGATCCGGGGGGTGGTGGGGGTGGTCTCTGGTCAGGGCTACCCCTTTTCCACCACTGCTGTGTGGGTCAGGCATGCTAATCTGGGGCCCTGTGGAAAAGCTTCTGGCTGTCTTCCCTCATCTGCCTGCCCAGAGCACAGGAATTCTGACCAGACATGGCATATTTTTTCCTAACTCACCTCTCTCCAGGTTCCCCAGGTTCCTCTTTTATTTTGTTCCCAACCTGTGTGTGGATGTGTTGGATATTGAATCCAGATCATTAAACATATCAAATATCTCCCAAACTTCTGACTTGGTCTATCAATTCTATCAGTTTTTTTTATGACGTAGGTATGCATTTGTATGTATAAAGTCATGTCATCTTGGAGTACAAATGAGCTGACATGTTACTTTCCAATTTGGATACCTTTTATTCATTCTCTTGCCTAATTATTTCTGTTCATGTCAAATATGATATTAGATATGTATGCAAATGGACATCCTTTTCTTGTTCTAGGAATTGAAAGAAACACAACTAGCATTTCCTTCTTATAAATGCTACTGGACATAAAAATTTTAGGATATCATTTTGAAGAATGTTCTTTCCACGACTAAAATTCTTTATTATTGGTCATTTTATTTATTTATATTTCAAATGTTATTCTATTTCCAGAGTACCTTCCAAAAACCTCTATCCCATTCCCCTTCCCCCTGCTTCTATGAGGGAGCTTTCCCACCCACCTACCCATTCCCACCACATCTCTTTAGCATTCCTCTATGCTGGGGCATCAACTCTTCATAGGACCGAAGACCTTCCCTCCCATTGATGTCAGATAAGGCAGTCCTCCTCTACAAATGCAGCTGGAGCCATGGGTCTCTCCATGTGTATTCTTTGGTGGTTGGTTTAATCCCTGGAAGCTCTGGAGGAATCTGGAGAGTTGATACTGTTATTCTTCCTAAGTGATTGCAATCCACTTCAGCTCTTTCAGTTCTTCCCATAACTCTTCCATTGGGGTTCCCTGGTTTAATTCAAAGGTTGTCTCCGAGCATCCATATCTGTATTTGTCAGGCTCTCACAGAGCATCTCAGGGGACAGCTATACCAGGCTCCTGTCAGAAAGATCTTCTTGGCATCTGCAATAGTGTCTGGATTTGGTGTCTATATATGGGATGGATCCCCAGGTAGGTCAGTCTCTGGATGACCTTTCCTTCAGTCTCTACTGCATTCATTGTCCCTGCATTTTCCTTAGACAGGGACAATTCTAGGTTACATTTTAAGTTGGGTAGGTGGCCCCACCCTTCAATGATTTTTAATTCTAAAGGTATATTGAATTGGATAACTATGAAGACTACAATTTTAAATTTTTTATATTTACATGAGTAATTATAATATGAACCAACTTTGCTCCTATAGGATGAGTTTCATTTTATCATAATTATATTTATATTTCTGAATCAGTTTTGCTGATAATGTCTGGGTCTATTTTTATTAGTATGGTGGGATAAATTTGCATTTTTATTATATGTCTTTGTTGGATCCAGGTAATTCTTGCCTCATTAATGATGGGCAGAATTTCTTCTTTCAAATGTACTGGTGTGGGAGAAAATTATTTGTAAGAATTTGGATTCTGTATGGTTGTGTGTCCAATGTCCTCTCAGCCACAGGGCACAGCCACTTTGCAAGGCAGGATGCATGAAGTTGACTGCACTTAAACCACACTGCCACCAAGTAGGTATTGGGCTGTACAGAAGCTCTGTGGGTGGCAAAGCATAGTCTGCACCACATGACAGCCGGAGCTGGTTTGAGGGTCCCCAGGTCTGGGATGCAGCTGAGGCCATGGATTTCCCAGGTTCTTGGACACTCAGGCACTGTTGGGAGCTACGGACTTGCTGAGAATGTAGTGGTGGCCCTCAGGATGGATATAGCCCAGGCCCTGGCTGGGAGTGAAGACAGGCCTTCTATGGGTGACTATATAATATCTCTGTAAGCAAAGGCTTTCTCCATGGCTCCCTACAGAGGATCCTGATGAAAAGGGACAGTCCATGGTTTTAAGGCATTTATTGTCATGATGGAAAGTAGATGTGTAAAAAGCATACCCCACTTCTCAGGATGAGCATGAGGTTATATACCTTTTGCAAAGAGGAATGTCTGGGAAGAAAAGCTTATTGGCTAAGCCTTGCTGAGCTCTATGTACCTCATTAGCACAGAAATCTGTCTTGAGGCTACATGACCATAGGTCATATCTTCTACATGTGGAGGATTTAGAGGGTTTCCCTTATGTAACGGATGGCCACAAATCTACGGGAGTTGGGGCAGCTACAGCTAGTGACAGGGGCCTTATACTCAGGTGTAGTCAAAGCTCCTACCATCCCTTCAGGGTATCCAGGTCTTCTAGCTGTAGCTCAATGGGGTGGGCAAACTACCTTTCATAGTCCCACAGAATTAGTTCAAATACATATGGATAATTAAGTTATGAAGTCATCAACTCACTGACTTTTAAAAAATATAGTATAAAGATTAATAAACAACAAAACATTTCAGTTTCAAATATTTGCACAATTCCATCTTAGAATATTTTATGTATCCAAAAACTTATCTAAATTTTCATGTCCATTTTTAGAAGTTAATAGTTAATAATAATTTAATGTGATCTTTTGTTTTCCTGCAATACCAATTATAATTTTTTCACTCTTTAATCATTTTTTCTGAGTTCTGTTTACCTTGGTTACTCAAGTTAAAATTTTTCTATGTTATCACTTCAAATATCACACAACAAAGAACATTTCCTGCCAAAACAAAAAAAACCTAACATGTCTTCTTCTTAATACCTCATGGACATTTCTCCCAAACTGACCACATACTAAGACATAAAACAAGTCTTTATAGAGGCAAGAAAGTTGAAGTAACACCCCAAATTCTATATGACCAAGTAAAACTTGATATCAATGGCCACAGAAATAAGAAAGTCTAAAAACTCATGAGAACTGGACAAATTGCTACTTAAAAAGGTGTAAATTTAAAAATTAAAAACTTTCGATAGTTGAACAAAAATGGATATACAACCTAATAACACTGATGGGACACAAGGAAATTGGATCTAAGGGGCAAGTTCAAGTTCATAGCATTAGATGCAAAGCGAGAGAGAGAGAGAGAGAGAGAGAGAGAGAGAGAGAGAGAGAGAGAGATCTCATGCTACTAACACAGTACCTTTTATATAGGCTAGCTAAAACAAATAATTCATTTACAGATGTGATCTACCACTGGGCACAAAATCCATGATTAGGACACTAGATTCAGTCATTCAGGACAAGAGAGCTGGACTGTAAATTTTGGTATGGCTTATTTGAAAACTGTGGTAATGGTAGGCTGTGAACTTGAGCAGAGGCCTATAATCAGTGGGTAGAATGGGGAAGTGGATCTAAATTCTTTTTAGCAGGAGCTAGGATGTTCATAGAAAGGCATCACACCAGTAGTTCTGGTCAATGCTGCAGAGCATGCAGAGGCTAAGAGCTTGAGGAAATCAGAGGGCAAACAGCCACGCCATTTCAAACTGACAAAGACAACCTGCTAAATGAAGTCAAGGGGAAAGAAATAACTGACATAGACTCATCCTGATCTGAAGAACTACAGATTAAAAGAAACTTTTTCCTTTGCAATGGGATGAAAAAGCCCTCAAACTTCTATCTAGTTAGGGATTAAGTTTTAAAGCAATAAAAGATAAAAGAAAAGAGACTAAATATAAAACATTGTAGATAGAGGTAGTTTATAATAATATATGTTAAAAATAGAAAAACAAAAACAAAAACACACAAACCAAAAAACCAAACCTCCTAAGTTAAACCAGTCTGTTATTTAAAGGATGGTCTAGCTTTAGAACAGAAGACAGGAAATATATTACTCTGGGGGAGAGGTTATATCTATATCTACACAAGAAAATAAAAAAGAGAAGGTATGAGTTCCATCCATATTTTTGACAAAATCAGACATGACTGAGGGAGACCCCTAAACATCTTGATTATAGGCAGGAAGAAAGAAACAAAATGTCCAGACAGGTAATTTATAAGCTCATTTCTCCATATGGTAACAGCTCTGAAACTGGCTGGTACATGAATATCAATATTGACTACAAAGTCCTGAGGATTTGTCATGCCATTCTTTTGAATGGGATAGATAAAAATATATAATATAGTTTGGTTAGAGTCCATGATAACTTATCAGAAGCACGGATGTCTTTCATTTGCTCAAAGAGGAAAGAAACTTCATTAATTGATCTATCACATCCCATTCATATGTTAATGCAGAACTGTATGTGACTTGTAGGAGTTTATGTTCACAGGGAATAACAACCAGACAAATGGCCCTAAGAAGAGCAGATGCTGAGATGCTGCTGTTTCCTCCAAAGACTTGCTTCCAGGACAGTTTCAGAGAAAGTTGCTGATCCCAGATGACCTTAATCCACCCACCTTTAAAGAGTGATCAAGTCAGGACTTCATTTAAGCCTAAACTTTCTCAGTATACATAGACATGGCCAAAGATTAACCATTATCCAATTTGGGGAGAAGGGGAAGCAAAATGAAACACTATGACTCAAAACAGCAGAAAGAAAATTTTAAGAGAATGACATCCCATTCCCATGAGTTAGGGTCGGTAAGTTTTAGATGAAGAGTGCTTGTAATTATAAAAAGATGGGTGATGAGTTATTATACTGTCTTGATCAGGGAAAAAAAAAACAAGTTATAGGAACTTAGACTCAGGTATTTCTTGTTTTCTTTTCCTCTCTTTCTTTCTTTCTTTCTTTCTTTTCTTTTCTTTTCTTTTTTCTTTCTCTTCTCTCTCTCTCTCTCTCTCTCTCTCTCTCTCTCTCTCTCTCTCTCTCTCTCTCGTAAAAAAAGAGGGATTAAAAAAAAAAAAAAAGAGGGGCCTGGAGCCAATCATCTGCCATAGGGCTCCATACCCAAATAGCACTGGGACAGAGCAAGTCTAGCAGGAATGCAAGCCAACCTGTGAGCCCAGGTAGGACCACCATTGATGCGCAAAGGAACACACCTGGAATTCTCAGGACACAGAAACTGAGGAGCTGACTAGGGTAGGGGGCTTCCAGTTTCCATCTGCACCCAAACCTGATCTTGTGCCATAGAACTACATACAAAAATACTGCCTGGAGAGAGCTGGCCTCCTAGGGGTGCCTATACACCTGTGAGCACAGGTAGGACCATCACTTCTCTAAAATTTCCTGGCCCAAGAGGGACCCTCCCAGAGCCATCCAGACACAGTAACCAATGATCAGTTGAGGACAGGATCCTTCTTTTTTTTTGGTTGTTGTTGTTGCTGGGGACCAGAAGCCGCAGGCATCCCAGTCTTGTCCTTGGGCCATCAACTAACACTCGTTTGCTTCTTCCACTCTCTTGCTTACATTCTGTAATTGTGTTGGGGGATTTTACAATTAGGGAATTCCTTTCCCTTTAGAATGAGGGCACTCATTTCCAGACCTTTCACAATGAGAACATTCCTTTCCAGACCTTTTTTACAATGAGGACATTCCTTTGACATTAATGTGTCACCTAGCCTCACAGGTTTGGCCTGTGTACCTGAACAAATATGTTTTGTAGTTTTCATCTTTAAAAGCCATCCATTTCCCAAGAATAAACAAGACTTGAACAGGATTTTTGACTTGCCTTTTTTCTTCGCGTCTTCTGATCACAAAACTTGGCATTGTAGCTCCCTTCTCTCCAGAACCCTGTTGATTAAGTCTTGCAGATTGGGGTAGTTTCTGTCTACACCCTAGAGATGACACTGTACCAAAGCTCTCCATACCTAAATTCTTCCGGGAGAGAATGGTCTCCCAGGTATACTGAAAAACAGGCTTGCAGGATGGAAAAGCCACAGTCAGAGACAGAAAGATCAACTAACACCAGAGATAACCAAATGGTGAAAGGCAAGCAGGAGAACATAAGTAACAGAAACCAAGACTACTTGACATCATCAGAACCCTGTTCTCCCACCACAGCGAACCCTGGTTACTCAAACACACCAGAAAAGCAAAACTCTGACTTAAAAATCACACCTCATGTTGATGATAGAGGAATGTAAGAAGGACATAAAGAACTCCCTTAAAGACATACCAGAGAAAACACAGGTAAAAAGTTAAAAGACATTAAAGAGGAAACACACACAAAAAAAATCCCTTAAAGAACTATAGGAAAACACAACAAAACAGGTGAAAGAATGGAGCAAAACCATCCAGGATCTAAAAATGGAAATAGAAATAATGAAGAAATCACAAAGGGAGATGGCATTGGAGATAGAAAACCTAGGAAAGAGATCAGGAGTTATAGAAGCAAGCATCACTGACAGAATACCAGAGATAGAAGAGAGAATCTCAGATGCAGAAGATACCATAAAAAACATTGACACAATAGTCAAAGAAAATGGAAAATGGAAAAAGATTCTCAAACAAAACATCCAGGAAATCCAGGAAACAATGAGAAGGCCAAACCTAAGATTAATAGGTATAGAAGAGAGTGAACATACCAAATTAAAGGGCCAATAAATAACTTCTACAAAATTATAGAAGAAAACTTCCCTAACATAAGGAAAGAAATGTCCATGAACATACAAGAAGCCTACAGAACTCCAAATAAATTGGACCAGAAAAGAAATTCTTCCTTTCACATAATAATCAAAACACCAAATGCATTAAACAAAGAAAGAATATTAAAGAAAGTAATGGAAAATGTCAAGTAACATATAAAGGCAGACCTATCTGAATTACAGCAGATTTCTCACCAGAGTATGAAAGCCAGAAGATCCTGGGAAGATCTTATACAGACCCAAAGAGAACACAAATGCCAGCCCAAATACTATACCCAGCAAAACTCTCAATTAGCATAGATGGAGAAACCAAGCTATTCCATGACAAAACCAAATGTACACAATTATCTTTCCACAAATCCAGCCCGACAAAGGATAATAGATGGAAAACTCCAAAACAAGGAGGAAAACTACACCCTAGAAAAGCAAGAAAGTAATCTTTTTTCAACAAACCCAAAAGAAGATAACTACACAAGCATATAAATAGCATCAAAAATAACAGAAAGCAACAATTACTATTCCTTAATATCTCTTAACATCAGTGGACTTATTTCCCCTATAAAAAGATAAACTACAGACTCAATATTTCAACAGGAGCCAGCATTTTTCTGCATACAGGAAACACACCTCAGTGTCAAAAACAAACTTTACTTCAGAGTAAAGGACTAAAAAACAATTCTCCAAGCAAATGGTCCCAAGAAACAAGCTAGATTTGTCATTCTAATACCAGATAAAATTGACTTCTAACCAAAAGTCATAAAAAAATAATAAGAAGAAAGGACACTTCATACACATCAAAGCAAAAATCTACCATGAAAAACTCTCAATTCTGAACAATTATGCTCCAAGGACACCCACATTCTAAAAGGAAATTTAGTAAAGATAAAACCATACATTGCATCCCACACAAAGATTGTGGGGAACTTCAACACCCCACTTTCATCAATGGACAGATCAGGGAAACACAAACTAAACAAAGACACAGTGAAACTAACAGAAATTATGGACCAAATTAATTTAACAGATATCTATAGAACACATCATCCTAAATTGAAAGAATATGCCGTCTTCTTAGTACCTCATGGTACCTTCTCCAAAATTGACCATATAATTGGTCACAAAACAGACCCCAACATTTATAAGAAGATTGAATAACCCCATGCCTCCTATCAGATCACTACAAATTAAGGTTGGTCTCCAATAGCAAGATAACAACAACTGAAAGCCCACATACATATGGAAGCTGAACAATGCTCTCCTCAATGATAATGTTAAGGAACAAATAGGCAAAGAAATTAAAGACTGTGTAGAATTCAATGAAAATGAAGGTACAACATAACCAAACTTATGGGACACAATGAAATCAGTGTTGAGAGGAAAACTCATAGCTCTGAGTGCCTCCAAAAGAAACCAGAGAGAGCATACACTAGCAGATTAACAGCACATGTGAAAGCTTTAGAAAAAAATGGAGCAAATACACTCAAGAGGAGTAGACTGTAGGAAATGAACAAACTCAGGGCTGAAATCCACCAAGTAGAAACAAAAAGAACTACACAGAGAATCAAGAAAACCAGGAGCATGTAGTTCTTGAAAATCAACAATATAGATAAACCCTTAGCCAGACTAACTAGAGGGCATGGAAACAGTATTCAAATTAATAAAATCAGAAATGTAAAGGGAGATATAACAACAGAAACTGAGGAAATTTTAAAAAAAAATCATCAGATGCTCTTCCAAGAGCCTGTACTCAAGACAACTGGAAAATCTGGATAAAATGGATAATTTTCTAGACAGATACAAAACACCAAAGTTAAATCTGGATTATATAAACCATCTAAACAGAGATAGAAGAAACCATCTAAAGAAATAGAAGTCATTAAAATTTTCCCAACGGAAAAAAAAAAAAAAAAAAAAAGCCGAGGACCAGATGGTTTTAAGCAGAATTCTATCAGACCTTCAAAGAAGACCTAATATCAATACTCTTCAAACTATTCCACAAAACGGAAACAGTAGGCTCACTACCAAATTCATTCTATGAAACCACAATTATGCCTATACCAAATCCACACAAAGACCCAACAAAGAAAGAGAACTTCAGACCAATTTCCCTTAGGAATATTGGTGGAAAATTACTCAACAAAATTCGTGGCAACTGAATCCAAGAACACATCAAAATGATTATTCACCTAGATCAAGTCGGCTTCATCTGAGGGATGCAGGAATGGTTCAATATATGGAAATCTATCAATGTAATCCACTATATAAACTAAATCAAAGGAAAAAAAAATACATGATCATTTCTTTAGATGGTAAAGAAGAATTTGACAACATTCAACATCCCTTCATATTAAAAGTCTTGAAAAAAATCAGGAATTCAAAATTGTATAGATATATACAGCAAAACATTAGCCAATACGTAACTAAATCAAGAGAAACTTGATGCAATCCCACTAAAATTAGGGACGAGACAAGGCTACCCTCTCTTTCCCTATCAGTAGTCTTCCTGTACTCAAAGGATAAACAGCCTGAGAAATAAATTAGGGAAACAACACCTTTCACAATAGTCACAAACAATATAAAATATCTTGATTTGACTCTAACCAAACAATTGAATGATCTGTATGACAAGAATATCAAATCACTGAAGAAAGAAATCAAAGAAGACCTCAAAAGATAGGAAGATCTCACATGCTCATGGATTGGCAGGATTAATATATTAATCCTGCCAATTAAAAGCAATTTACAGATTCATTGCAATTCCCATCAAAATTACAACTCATTTCTTCATAGAGTTAGAAAGAGCAATTTTCAATTTCATCTAGAATAACAAAAAAAAAAAAATACAAACGAAAGCCAAAACAAAACAAAAAATCCAGGATAGGGGAAATTATTTTCAACAATAAAAGAACTTCGCGGGCATTAGCATCTCTGATCTCAAACTGTATTACAGAGCAATTGTGATAAAATCTACATGGTATTGGTGCAGGCAGGGAGATCAATAGACTAGTATTGAAGACTTAAAAATAAACCCACACACCTATGGTCACTTGATTTTTGACAAAGGAGCTAAAACCATCCAGTGAAAAAAAGACAGCATTTTCAACAAATGGTTCTGCTCCAGCTGGTGGTTAGCAAGTAGAAGAATGCAAATTGATCCATTCTTATTTCCTTGTACAAAGCTCAAGTCCAAGAGGATCAAAGAACTCCACCTAAAACCATACACACTGAAACTAATAGAAAAACAAGTGGGGAATATCCTTGAGCACATGGGCTCATGGGAAATTTTCCTAAACAGAACACCAATAGCTTATTCTCTAAGATCAAGAATTGACAATTGGGACCTCATAAAATAACAAAGCTTTTGAAAGGCAAAGAACACTGTCAGTAGAATAAAACAGCAACCAGCAGATTGGGAAAAGATCATTGCCTACTTTCAATAGAGGGCTAATATCCAATATATACAAAGAACTCAAGAAGTTATACTCCAGAGAACCAAATAACCGTATGAAAAATGGGGTACAGAGAGAAACAGAATTCTCACATGAGGAATTCCAAATGGCTGAGAAGCACCTGAAGAAATGTTTAACATCCTGTGTGGTTCAGTGAGCTGTGCACAGACAGCCAGGTCCAGGTCAAGCACAGGCCTTGAATCCCAGTGACCTGGAAGGTAGAGACTTCTGCCCAAATGGAACAGCAGCTGTTCAGTCATGCCCCACTGTGTGCCTGCTCCCATGCAGAGAGGTATGTGGCTGGCCATCTGGCATGTAGGCAATGACCCAAGCTTCTGGTATTCTTTCTGGACTCACTCCAACAATTACCTGGAAACAGCCAGGCATTCTCCTCCCCACAGTTACCTGGCAACACCCACTATAAAAGGGGCTGCTTGCCCCCTCCTCATTCTCTTACCCTCTTATTCTCTTGCTCTTACTTTTACTACCTCTCTCTCAGCCTCCCCCCCCCCCCCNCTGCCCATGTGGCCATAGCAGGCCTCTACTTCCCTATTCTCTCCCTCTCTTTGACTTTCTACAATAAATGCCTTAAAAACATGGATTGCCATTTCTCGTCATAGCCACCAGGGTGGAGCATTGAACAGGTCTTCCCCTAATAAGCCATGTGTCTAACCTCTCACAGGGAAGCCTCACTGCACTCCAGCCATGGCCACCAACAAAACACAAGTCATCCACCCATCCAAGCTAAGAATTCTCCTCCCCATGGTAACCAGCTTGATCTTTCTCCTCTTGCCCTTTTCCCTTCAGCCCCAGTCCAGAATAGCCCTGCAGGCCTCCACCCATTCTCAGTTCTTCCTCAACATTCAGCAGCATCTATGACGTCAAAGACTGAGAACCTGATTTCTCTGCCCTCTGTGAGGCCCAGGGACCCCATACAGGCTCTTCTGTGGTACCCAGTGATGCCCGACTCCGGCAAGTCTGTGGGGACCTCAGACCACACTTTCCCCACCTCCTTAGCTGGGTCCTGCAGCTTCTTACAGCCCAAAGCTTGCCCAGTGATAGCTTGGGGATGCGCACAGTCAAATTCCCTATGTCTGTCTCACTCAGTGGCTGGAGCCCTAGCCTGGACATTGGACACCTTTTTGACCTACAACTGTTAGCCATCAGGAAAATACAAATCAAAACAACCTTGATATTTCACATCACACCAGTCAGAATGACTAAGATAAAAAAACTTAGGTGAAAGCAGATGCTGGCGAGGAATTGGAAAAAGATGAACACTCTTCTATTGCTGGTGTGATTGCAAGTTGGTACAACCATTCTGGAAATCAATTTGATGGTCCTGAAAGACCCCCGAAGGGAGCCCCTCGCTCCAGTCTCGGGAAGGACGCGCACCCAGTAGGACGCTGAGACCCACTTGCTGTAAACACACGAGGAAGTTTATTGAAGACAGGACAAGACAAGAGCTCAGGCCAGCATGCTGGGGTCGAAACTCATACACCACGCAGGGGTAGAGGA
>NC_034598.1:13453536-13483739 GCF_900095145.1 Mus pahari
GGGACATTGTGATTGTTCCAGGAAACTTTCCGCTCAGGAATGCTCCGGGAACCATTGTGCAGCAAGGGAGGGTGAAAAGTTCATGTTTTCACAGACCCCACTTCTTCTTTTGAGTAGCTAGGCAGCTTATTAATTTTTAGCCCTACAGTCCCACAGAAAGTTGAACATAGTAGTACTATAGGACTCAGGCATACCACTCCTGGAAATATACCCAGAAGATGCTCCAACATGTAATTAGGACACATACTCTACTATGCTCATAGAAGCCATATTTATAATAGCCAGAAGCTGGAAAGAACCTACATATATCCCTCAACAGAGGAATGGATACAGAAAATATGGTACATTTACACAATGGAATCATGCTCAGCCATTAAAAAGAATGAATTAATGAAATTCTTAGGTAAATGGATTGATCAAAAAATATCATCCTAAGTGAAATAACCCAATCACAAAAGAGCACACATGGTATGCACTCACTGATAAGTGAATAATAGCCCAGAACCTCAGAATCCCCAAGATACAATTCATAGACCACATGGTGGAACCCATGTCAACAGCTGCATATGTAGCAGAGGATGACCTTCTTGGATATCAATGGGAGGAAAGGTCCTTTGTCCTAACAAGGCTCGATGGCCCAGTATAGGGGAATGACAGGACAGGGATGTGTTGGGGATCAGTAGGAAGTGGGATGGAATAGGAGGTTTATGGGGAGGAAATCAGCAAAGGGCATAACATAAAATGTAAGTAAAGAAAATATCTAATTAAAAAAAAAAGAAAAAAAAAAGAGGGAATGTTGGAACACTATCAGAATACTAGAAAAGAGAAGTAGATTATTGAATCTACTTTTAAACCACAGTACATTTTATTTCTAATAATTCTACATTAATTTAGTGATTTACACAGTAATATATATTAAGCTTATATCTATAACACTGGTAGAGATATTTGTTTATTGATGCAAAAATTAAGGCTATTTTTGTTACAATACAGTATGTATATTTGTTTTCATTTTCACTTGAAGTATTGTACTTGTCTTAGTCAGGGTTTCTATTCCTGCACAAATGTCATGACCAAGAAGCAAGTTGGGGAGGAAAGGGTTTATTTGGCTTACATTTCCATACTGCTTTTGATCACCAAAGGATGCTGGACTGGAACTCAAGCAGGTCAGAAAGCAGGAGCTGATGCAGAAGCCATGGAGGGATGTTCTTTACTGGCTTGCTTCCACTGGCTTGCTCAGCCTGCTCTCTTATAGAATCTAAGACTACCAGCCCAGAGATGGTCCCACCCACAAGGGGCCTCTCCCCCTTGATCCCTAATTGAGGAAATGCCCCACAGCTGGATCTCATGGGGGCATTTCCCTAACTGAAGCTCCTTTCTCTGTGATAACTCCAGCTGTGTCAAGTTGACACAAACCTAGCCAGTACAGTACCTAAGTGATTCTTAATAACATAATATGAAGTTCTAGTTCTTTTAAAAGCTACTATTACAGATTGTTGAGGATAATTAAGCAATATGAATTAATACTTAGTCAATGAAACTCATGATCATAATAGATACTAGAGTTTTGTTTTGTTTTGTTTTAACAAAATCATTCCCAAGGTTGAGCGGATTGCAACAAGCTAAAAAACAAAACAAAACAAACAACAATACAAAACAAAAAAGCTAATTCAGATAAAGGGTACACAGATTGATGATTTTCAGAAACTTCACAGACTTACAGAAAATGGCATCTATGATGCTTTCATCATTTTTTTTTTCCTTGTTTATACAGTGATACAGATCTGCTCCTGGCACTACACCCATTTATACTTAAAGGAATATGATGAGCATCAGCAAACCTCTTATGTAGTTTGATTTCAATGTGGCAAGTTGCTACTGGGCAAAAAATGCCCTTGCTTCAATTCTAGATAAAATGTTGTCTGAAATGGACAAACCAGACTGCAGAGAAGTCAACTGCTAAATATTTCAAGAATTGTAATTGCAAGCACTATTTGACAATTTCTTCATAATTCCTGCTTCACAAAACATCTATCAAATATTCTTTGACAGAAGGCTAGTGAAAGATGTTCCAAATATTTAGAGAAATTCTGGAGGACTATTCAGGCAAATACCTTTCTCTGGCATTTCTATAGTTTTAGAGGCTGCTTGTCTACCCCTTCTGAATAATCCGGTAATATATATTCCTTCTTAAGTCTGATGGATTTGAAGACTAGATAGTTATAGAATATGTTTTTAAGTCTAAGAGCATGATTTTGTGTTGATAATGCAAATTATGATAGAAAATAATTTAGGTAAAATAATTTGAATTCATCAAGATAGGGTAGATAATAGAATACTTTCTTCTACATTGCCAAATACATATGGACTGGACATTATGAGTGTAAATCTTACCTAATAGTTTTCATCGTTATTTCATAATTTTTATTATTGGAAGTAAAAAAGAGTCTTTAATTACAAAAAAGAGGGAAATGTTGGAGATTAATCTGGTGCTATGTATACAAATGCTCAATTCTGTACCCAAAGATCTAGTTATGTGCGGATAAGCATTGTCAAGTACACTGGCCTTTGTTGCATAAACCTTGCTCCTCAACTTAAAGGTAATTGGTTAAAAAAAGGCTAGAGTCTTTGATTGGGCAGTAGATGGAGAATGGGGAAACTTGAAGGTAGAATAAGGGGAGAACATGGAGAGAAGGAGAAAGGAGACAGAGAGAGGAGCAGGCCATAATGAAAGGGGATAATCGGCCCAATCTACGTTTATGGCTTATAAATAAAGTATCAGGATTTTGTGTCTTTTATATTGTTTATTTAGAACAAATAATTTATTTACAATATCTGATATAATAAAAGTGAAAATTAACAGAGCAGACTGTTCACCCTAACTGAACATTTTATGTCAGGCAATTACACATTCACTACCAGAATCAGCTTACATTTAATTGAATTATTGTCAAAAAGGGTTCCTTGAAGCACCCAATACCCCAGACTATTGCAAAGACCATAATTTGCACTCTACAAAATGATAGTAAGGCCACAGTGGGGAAGACAGAATCTACACAACTCCTTGACCATGGAGAAATTGAGGTGGTGCCTATAAAACCCCTTTATCCCTACATGCAGGGGTCTTTGGTACATGCAGGTAGTTTTCCCCCTACCAAAAGAGAAATGTAAATATGAACCCAGCTACAAACCATTTGATTCACAAAGATGTCCCATCTTCAAGTTATGCTAGTGCAATGATGTCACAGAATTTGTATATATCCAACCAGGATCTAATATGACTCATATCACTTGGCATGACCAAAAGTCTGAGACTAGATAAGCCAAGGAAGTAGGGAAAACTGAATACTAATGTTTCTTTTTAAAGCCATGATCAAATAACTCTTAATGTCATTCCACTTCTGATATAGTCATACATCATTGCCTTACTTAGACATCATCAGAGAAGCTTCTTTCTGCAACAAATAGGAACAAATATAAAGAATCACACTGGACAATGTAAAGAGTAAGAGACTGTGGAACACTAAGCCTTAAATGAGTTATCTCCATCAAATCCTTACCCTCAGAGATCAGAGACAGCTGAAAAAGGGTGACATAAGAAGTCTAAAAGCCAGAATTGATGGAGTACAACTAAAAATTAAGGCCCACTAAATCACCAGTCATCATACATATAACCTCATAGGGACAGAGGCATCATGCGTAGATCCTGCACATATCTTCAACAGATGGGGTCTTAGAGGAGAAAAGAATAGTGGACACATGTAATGCTGTGGACCATGAGAGAAAGCCTGGTAAGGTTAAGCTAAGACTAGAAACCCTGGAGACCCTGGAGGGATGGTAGGAGTTTTGACTGCTCCCTGCACCAGGCCCGTGTTACATAGCCACACCTCCCACCCTGCATCCCAGTAGAGAGATTTGTGTCTATCAGTCATGTAGGGGCAACACTCCAAACCCTTCCACATGTAGATGAGACATCTCTAACCTCTCAGATCAAGACAATAGGAAGCACCTACGGTCAGACCCCAGCACATCCCAAAACGGTACATAAAGTCCTATCCAAAAGGAATAGATGTCGTAAGAGCTGCCACCAAGGAAGAGAACTGCTTTCTCCAAAGGCCACCAGAAGCTCCCCTGCATCTCTCCCTGGCTACTCACCCTCCTTGCTAGTGGCTCAGCACAGCACAGCCAGAGTAGCATCTCAGAGCAACAGCAGCAACTGTAGCAGTGGATGCTGCAGCAGCAGTGGAGGCAGCAGGGACAATTCCCCTTCCCTGCTTGGTACCTTCCCACCTGGCCTGACCAGAGATCTCCGTGGAAAGCCTCTGATACACAGGCCCAGGGACACATGTCCTCATCTTCATGATAGTAGGTATTTCCTATTAATATCCACTTGCAAATGAAAAAACATGCAATTTACCATTAAGAATAGTTTCTCCAGTGAGAAGGATATGAAATTTTAAGTTGCAAGTAGATATCAATTTTACCATTATATTTTAGTAGCTAACTTCTTTTCTTTTTTTTTTTTTTTTTNTTNTTNTTNTTTTNTTTNTTTANNTTTCAAATGCTATCCCGAAANATTCCCATACCCCTCCCCCCACCTCTGTTCCCCTACCCACCCACTCCCACTACTTGGCCCAGGCCTTGCCTTGTGCTAGGTCATATGGAGTTTGGAAGACCAAGGAGCCTCTATTCCCACTGTTGGCCGATTAGGTCATCTTCTGCTACAAATGCAGCTAGAGACTCGAGCTCAGGGGGTACTAGTTAGTTCCGGTTGTTGTTCCACTTACAGGGTTGCAGCCCCCTTCAGGTACTTGGATACTTTCTCTAGTTCCTGCATTGGGGACCCTGTGTTCCATCCAGCCCATCATCAGCCACCAAACCTAGATACTAATGCTCATGCTCATGCCGGCAAGATACTGCTGAAGGGACCCTGATATTGTGGCCTCTTGTGAGGCTATGCCAGTGCCTGGTAAACACCGAAATGGATGATCACAGCCAGCTAACTTCTTTTCTAATGAGAGAGACAAAGTTTGTAGATCTGGCTGGGAAGGGATGGGGAAAGAAACTGGGACAAGTTGAAGGAAGTGGTTCATAATCAGGATTTATTATGTGAGAGAGAAAAAGTTATTTTCAGTAAAAGAAAAATTTAAAAAAGTTGCTAAATTCTGTTAACATCAATTCATAAAAAGAGATGCTATGAATTTGAAAGAGACTAAAGACAGATATATGAGCAGATTTTGAGAGAGGAAAGAGATATAGAAATGATTTATTTGTAATTTAGACTCAAAATCCAAGGTAAGTAAATAGTTCTTTTAGCTTTCACTTTAGATGCCAATCTAATTCAAGTATATACAAAGGTTTTGGCATTTTTATATTTTTTATTCATGTCATGAGTCCTTCAAATGGAACTATTAGTATAGTATTTTCAATATTCTACATATTTCACTAAGGCATATTTTACTTCCATATGTTTCTAATAAAGTTGATATGTCTTTTAGTATATTCAAATCTAGGCTGATCATTCTTGAACATCTTGTTTATGTATTCATGTTTTTTTTTCTTGATTTCTAGTTTAAATATTTTGTGTTCTGAGAAGGTATTTGTCATTATTTGAATTATTTAAAATTTACTCAGTGTTTTTTCATGTCTAGTATATTTTTATTCAGAAGTGTGCTCCATACAGTAATGAAAAAAAAAAAACTATATTTTAGAGCTGCTGAATGAAATTTGCTGTAATTACATGTTACATTCATTGCATCAGTGTAGATTTGCAGCTTAGATGTATTTTCATTGATTCATGTGGGCGGTTTGAAGTTCAATTATTTTATTAGATTCACAGTCATGGATATATTCAATAAAATTTGCTTTATACATTTGCTCATTCTAATTTTAGGGGCACATTTTATTAAAATTTTACATTATCTCCATGAACTTATGTGTTTTTCCTCTGTCTACCTTAGCATCAGTTTTCCTCATTTCAGTGTTTTATCTAGTCTCATTTTTGTGAGTTGAAAAAATATTTGAGCACAAATATTTTTTTCCCAATGACTTGGACCATCTTTTTAAGCCTTTTATTTTTATTTATTTCATATTTCAAAATATTTTTAAAAGTTAAATAATTTGTGTATGTACTAGCTTATTGTGATATGGTGGTTAGAAGTTTATTATTGAGTTGTTAAAAGTTCAGATTTAGCTTATCTTGAGTATACCGGAAAGGAAGAAACAAAAAGCAAGGTCCAAAAATATTAGTTGGGACTATCATTTTAAAATCAAATAGGAGCCTCCCAGTTGTAGTCAGCTCTGGGCCACCTTGGGCCCAACTGAGCAGTCATCAGAGGACTTGCCACAACTCAGGTACCCTAGAATGCCCAGGATCTTAGAATCACTGGTGAGTGGAACACCACACCTGTTCCAAAACAATCAATTGTGAGGGACTTGGTCCAACAGGAACAGGGACATAGGAAACATGCCGGACCAGCTACTCAGGTTCCTTGCTTTTGAACGCTGATTTACCTTGACTTTGAACACAGTGGACAGTGCCACAGTCCCCAGTAGAGCTACCACTTTCAGGTACTTTAACATGCCTAGGATCTTACGATTCCAGGCTCCCAGGATACCAGGACCCCAGGATCCCAGGAGCTTGGACACACCAGGATCTCAGGGTCTCAGAGGAAGCTTGACTGCCAAGGACTCTGATACACCCAGAATCTCAGGATCACAGAGAATGCTGGACTCTGAGGAGTTCTGAATCAACTGGGATTACAGGCTCCAGTCAGATATATTGAGGCCAGGGAGCACTTGAGATAATCAGATGGCAGGAGGCAAGCCTAAGAACAGCAGCAACAGATACCAAGGTTATTTGACATCATCAGAACCAAACTCCCCCACCATAGCAATTCCTTGATACACCACCACACCAGAAAAGTAAGATATGGATCTAAAGAAACTTCTCATGATTATAATGGAGGATTATACGAAGGAAATAAATAACTCCCTTAAAGAATTAGAGGAGAACACGTCCAAACAGGTAAAAGAATTGAAGAAGACCATCCAGGATCTAAAAATAGAAGTAGAAACAATAAAGATATCACAAAAGGATACCACTCTGGGAATAAAAACTTAGGAAAGAAGTCAGGGGCCATTGATGCAAGCATAACCAACAGAATACAAGAGATAGAAGAATCTCAGGTGCAGAAGATACAGTAGAAAACATTGACAAAACAATCAAAGAAAATGTGAATTGCAAAAAGAACCTAACCTAAAATATCTAAGAAATCCAGAATACAATAAGAAGACCAAACCTAAGGATAATAGGTATAGATGAGAAGGAAGACTTCCAACTTAAAGGACCATTAAATATATTCAACAAAATTATAGATGAAAATTGCCCCAACCTAAAGAAAGAGATGCCCATGAACATACAAGAAACCTATAGAACTCCAAATAGTTTGGACCAGAAAAGAAATTCCTCTCGTCACATAATAATCAAAACAACAAATGTACAAAACAAAGAAAGAATATTAAAAGCAGTAAGGGAGAAAGTTCACGTAACATATGAAAGACCTATTAGAATTACACCTGACTTCTTCCCAGAGACTATGAAAGACAGCAGATCCTGGGCAGACATCATACAGACCCTAAGAGAACACAAATGCCAGCCTAGGCTACAATATCCAACACAACTCTCAATCACCGTAGATGGAGAAACCAAGGTATTCTAAGATGAAACCAAATTTACATAATATCATTCTACAAATCCAGCCCTTAAAAGGATAATAAAGGGAAAACTCTAATAAAAAGGAAGAAACTAAGCAAGAGAAAAAGCAAGAAAGTAATCTTTCACCAAACCTAAAGAAGATAGCCACATGAACAGAATTCCGACACTAATAATAAAAATAACAGGAAGTAACAACAACTTTTCCTTAATATCTCTTAATATCAACGGACTCAATTCCCTAATAAAAAGACAGACTAACAGACTCGTTACATAAGCATGAACCAATTTTGCTGCATACAGGAAACCCACCTCAGGGAAAAAGACAGACACTACTTTAGAGTAAACATATGGAAAACAATTTTCCAAGCAAATGGTCCCCAAAACCAAGTTGGAGTAGTCATTCTAATATCAAATAAAGTCAATGTTCAACCTAAAGTTCTCAAAAAAGATAAGGAGGGACACTTCTTACTCATTGAATGTAAAATTTTCCAAGATGAACTCTCAATTCTGAACATCTCTGCTCTAAATGCAAGGGTATCCACATTAATGAAAGAAACTTTGCTAAAACTCAAAACACATATTACACCTACCACAATAATAGTGGGAGACTTTACCACTCTCATCAATGGACAGATGCTGGAAACAGAAACTAAACAGAGACACAGTGAGACTAACGGAAGTTATGAAACAAATGGATTTAACAGATATCTACAGAACATTTCATCCTAAAACAAAAAGACATACCTTCACCTCAACACCTCATGGTACCTTGTCCAAAATTGACCATATAATTGGTCACCAAACAGGGCTCAACAGGTACAAAATTATTAAAATTATCCCATGTACCCTATCAGATGACCAAGGACTAAAGTTGATTTTCAATAACAACATAAATAATAAAAGGCCCACATACACATGGAAGCTGAACAACACTCTACTCAATGATAACTTGGTCAAGAAAGAAATAAAGAAATTAAAGACTTTTTAGAGTATATGAAAATGAAGCCATAACTTATCCAAACATATGTGACACAATGAAAGCAATCCTAAGAGGAAAACTCATAGTTCTGAGTGCCTCCAAATATAAACTGAAGAGAGAATACACTAGCAACTTGACCGTACTCCTAAAATCTCTAGAACAAAGGGAAGCAAATTCACCAAAGAGGAGTAGATTGCAGGAAATGATTAAATCAGGGCCAAACTCGACTGAGTGGAAACAAAAAGAACTATACTAAAAATCAACCAAACCTGGAGCTGGTTCTTTGAGAAAATCAACAAGATAGATAAACTTTTAACCAGACTCAGTAGAGGGCACAGGGACAGTATCCTAATAAACAAAATCAGAAATGAAAAGGGAGATATAACAACATAATCTGAGGAAATCCAAAAAAAAATCATCAGATCCTACTACAAAAGGCTATACCCAACAAAACTGGAAAACCCAGATGAAAAGGACAATTTTCTAGACAGATACCAAGTACCAAGGTTATACTACAATCAGATTAATGATCTAAACTGTCCCATATCCCCTAAAGAAATAGAAACAGTCATTAATAGTGTCCCAACTAAAAAATGCCCAGGACCAGGTGGGTTTAGTACAGAGTACGATCAGACCTTCAAAAAACACCTAATTCCAATACTCCTCAAACTATTCCACAAAATAGAAATAGAAGACAGTCTACCCAATTTGTTCTATGAAGCCAGAATTACTCTGATACCTAAACAACACAAAGATCCAACAAAGAAAGAGAACTTCAGACCAATTTCCATTATGAATATCGATTCAAAAGTACTCAATAATATTCTCCCAAACCAAATCCAAGAGCACATTAAAATGATCATCCATCATGATCAAGTAGGCTTCATCCCAGTGAGGCAAGGATGGTTCAATATATGGAAATACATCCATGTAATTCACTATATAAACAAAGTCAAAGACAAAAAAACACATGATCATCTCATTAGATGCTGAGAAAGCATTGGACAAAATCCAACACCCATTCATGATAAAAGTCTTGGAAAGATCAGGAATTCAATGCCCATACACAAACATAATAAAAGCAATATACAGGAAACCAGTAGTCATTATCAAACTAAATGGTGAAAATCTGGAAGCAATCCCACTAAAATCAGGGACTAGACAAGGCTACCCACTCTCTCCCTACCTATTCAATATAGTACTTGAAGTCTTAGCCAGAGCAATTAGACAGCAAAAGGAGAAAAAAGGAATACAAATTGGAAAGGAAGAAGTCAAAATATCATTATCTGCAGATGATATGATAGTATATATAAGTGATCACAAAATTTCCACCAGAGAACTCCTAAACCTGACAAACAACTTCAGTGAAGTAGATAGATCTAAAATTAAGTCAAACAAATCAGTGGCCTTTCTTTACATAAAGGATAAACAAGCTGAGAAGGAAATGAGGGAAACAATAATCTTGAAAATAGTCACAAATAATATAAAATACTTTGGTATGACTTTAACTAAGGAAGTGATAGATCTGTATGATAAGAACTTCAAGTCTCTGAAGAAAGAAATTGAAGAACTCAGAAGACGGAAAGATCTTTCAAACTCATGGATTGGCAGGATTAATATAGTCAAAATGGCAATCTTGCTGAAAGCAATCCACCGATTTAATGCATTTCCCATCAAAATTCCAACTCAATTATTCACAAAGATAGAAAGGGCAATTTGCAAATTCCTCTGGAATAAGAAAAATCAAAGGATAGCAAAAACTATTAAAAATAAAAGAACCTCTGGTGGAATCAGAATCCCTGACCTCAAGCTGTACTACAGAGCAACTGTGATAAAAACTGAATGGTACTGGTGTAGTGACAGGAAGATCAATAAATTAGAATTGAAGATCTAGAAATGAACCCATACACCTATGGTCACTTGATCTTTGACAAATGAGCTAAAACCATCCAGTGGAAAGAAGACAGCAACTGGAAATTAGGATGTAGAAGAATGTGAATTGATCTATTTTTATCTCCTTGTACAAAGCTCAAGCCTAAGTGGATCAAGGAACTCCACATAAAACCACACTGAAACTTATAGAGGAGAAGGTGGGGAAGAGCCTGGAAGACATGGGCACAGGGGAAAGATTCCTGAACAGAACACCAATGACCTGTGTAGCTTGTGCTGTAAGATCAAGAATCGACAAATGGCACCTCATAAAATTGCAAAGCTTCTGTAATGCAAAAGACACTGTCAATAAGACCAAAAGGCAACCAACAGATTGGGAAAGATCTTTACCAATCCTAAATCTGATAGGGGTCAAATATCTAATATGTATAAAGAACTGAAGACGTTGGATTCCAGTCAACCGAACAACCCTTTTAAAAAAAATGGGTTACAGAGCTAAACAAAGAATTTTCAAGTGATGAATCCTGAATGGCTGAGAAGCACCTAAAAATGTTCCACATCCTTAATCATCAGGGAAATGCAAATCAAAACAAACCTTAGAATCCACCTCACACCACTGAGAATGGCTAAGATCAAAAACTCAAGTGACAGCAAATGCTGGTGTGGTTGTGGAGACATAGGAACACTTCTCCATTACTGTTGTTACTGCAAACTGGTACAACCACTCTGCAAATCAGTTTGACGGTTCCTCAGAAAATTGGACACAGTTCTATCCAGATGATCCAACAATACTACTCTTAGGAACATCCAGAAGATAATCCAACATGTAATAAGATTGCACGTTCCACTATTTTCATAGAAGCCTTATTTATAATAGCCAGAAGCTAGAAAGTACACAGACATTGCTCAACAGAGGAAGGGATACAGAAATCGTGGTACATTTACACAATGGAGTACTACGCAGCTATATAAAAACAATGAATTTATGAAATTCTTAGACAAATGCATGGATCTGGAGGATATCATCCTAAGTATGGTAACCCAACCACAGAAGAACACACATGATATGCACTCACTGATAAGTAGATATTAGCCCAGAAGCTCAGAATCCTTACTAAAAGGGGAACAAAATACCCATGGAAGGAGTTACAGAGACAAAGTTCGGAGCAGAGACTGAAGGAACAACCATCCTGATACCGCCCCACTTGTGAATCCTTCCCATAAACAACCGCCAAACCCAGACATTATAGGGTAGATGCCAACAAGATCTTGCTGACAGTAGCCTGATATAGCTGTCTCCTGAGAGTGTTTGCCAGTGACTGGGAAATACAGAAGTGGATACTCACAATCATCCATTGGATGGAGCACAAGGTCCAGTGTTTAGAGAAAGTATCCAAGGTGCTGAAGGGATTTGAAGCCCCATAGGAGGAAGATAAATATGAACCCATAGAGCTCCTTGGAACTAAACCACCAATCAACAAAACACATTGTGGAACTTGTGGCTCTAGCTATATATATAGCAAACGATGGCCTAGTTGGCCATCAATGGGAGGAGAGAACCTATGTCCTGTGGAGGTTCTTTGTCCCAGTATAGGGTAATGCCAGAACCAGGAATGGGAGTGAGTGTGTTAGGGAGCAGGGGGAGGGGAGAGGGGATAGGGGATTTGGTGAGGGGAAACCAGGAAAAGGGATAACATTTGAAATGTAAATAAAGAAAATATCTAATAAAAAAGAAATGGGAGTAAAAAACAATTAAATAAAGAAAAACATGCTCTATTTTGTAGTGGTTGACAGATTTAGATATCATCTAAATGATATATGATATGGTATGTGACTGTCTCACATGAACTGAATTTGTGGTTACAAAAGTAGTCTAACCTTCTTCTGTTCCATTGGAAGTCTTATTTTATTGATGGCTCATCTAATGGTACAGGAAAATTCTTTGTTCAGATGTTCATCAATTTACTAATGCTTCTTTTTCCTCAGCCCAATACACAGATTCATCTATTATGGTAAATTCGACAGCTTATAAAATCATCTATAATTGTTCCATTTTAAAAATGGGATTCACATATTGCCTTCATCTTACTGTTCTCTGATTCGAGTTGATAAATTTAATATGCTTCTATATATAAGTTGATGTGTTAAACTGATATGCTTAGAAGCATTTTCTCAACAAATCAATAATATTAATTAAATATTTACAAGGTTGTCTCCAAAAAGGATGCACAAACAACTCCAGTTTCGATATTTTTAAAATATAATTTAAGTGGCAATACTAATTTCACCCCTTAATAAATTTCATATTTAGTGTCCTTATTAAATGATTTTTGTCCATCTAGTTTATTCTATTGGAAGATTGATTATTATACTTCAGTGACTTAAGAGCAATTTTTGAAAACTATTTCATGAGAAAGTTCAGAAAGCATAAATGGCATAATAATATCTTGGTTAAAGTGTTCTAAAATGAAAGGAAAGTGATTATAGGTATGGCTTTAAACAACAGAAGAAGCACTGAGAGAGCATAAGAGTTAGGTGAAACGAACATTCAGAGGCTAAAATATGATTATACTTGAACTCCATCCTCACACGCATGGCCTGAAGACAATGATTATGGTTCAAAAGATTACAACAGGAAATTTCATTAGGGATTCTTTGAATTTAAGTTCAATCTCAGGGAAAAGATTAGAGAAAGCAATGGGAAACTATTGATTTGTTGACTTAATGCTTTTGGTGATGGTTGCTTAGAAAGGAGGCTGTGTAACAACTACTTGAACGACACAGTATAGAAAGATCCTCCTTGAACTTCTAGGCCAGAATATGGAAGGACCTAACTCCAAATCCTAGGCAGAATATCAAGTTAAAAATAATAAAATGGGCCAAGATCACCAGATGACTCTCCACTCTGCAGGTACACTAGCACACCCGGGATCTTGAGATCACTGGTGAGTGGAACACAACATCAGTTTCAAAAAACCCAGAGGGTCTTGTGCTAGCAGCAACAGGGTCATAGAACAAAGGCAGGCCCTAGCACACCCAGAATCTTAGGATCACTAAGACCAGTCTATGCAGGAGAACACATGGGTGGCAGAAGCAACAGAGCTTCTTGGACAGGGTCCCTTCGGGCCTCATCCTCAGCCAGGAGACAGAGCTGAGACCCAGACCTCTGTACACTTTCCCTTCCAGAGGAGAGTCATCCTGCAGGGAGGGCTCTGACCCCAGGAATCAGGAGGTGAATCTGAGCTCCAGACTTCTGTGCACCTTCCCTGCAAGAGGAGAGCTTACATTCAAACAACTGGGACACAGGACAGAGTTGGTCTCCCAGGATTGTTGAAAGAGGCTAAAGAATCATAGAAGGAAAAAGCTCTATCTAGAAAGAGCTAGAACATCTAACACCAGAGATTACAAGATGGTGAAAGGCAAATGAAATAATCTTACTAACAGAAACCAAGACCACTGGGCATCATCAAAACCCAGTATGCCCACCACAGTGNGTCCTGGATACCCCAACACACCCGAAAAGCAAGATTTGGATCTAAAATCATATCTCATGATGCTGGTAGAGGACATTAAGAAGGGCATTAATAACTCACTTAAAGAAATCCAGGAGAACACTGCTAAACAGGTAGAAGTCCTTAAAGAGGAAGCACAAAAATCCCTTATAGAATTACAGGAAAACACAACCATATAGGTGATGGAATTGAGCAAAACCATCCAAAATCTAAAAATGGAAGTAGAAACAATAAAGAAAACCCAAAGGGAGACAACTCTGGAGATAGAAAGCCTAGGAAAGAAATCAAGAACGATAGATGCAAGCATCAGCAACAGAAAACAAGAGATGGAAGAGCGAATCTTAGGTGCAGAAGATTCCAAAGAAAACATGGGCATAATAATCAAAGAAAATATAAAATGCAAAAAGATCCTAACCCAAAACATCCAGGAAATCTAGGATACAATGAAAAGACCAAACCTATGAATAATAGGTATAGATGAAAATGAAGATTTTCAATTTAAAGGGCCAGTAAATATATTTAACAAAACTATAGAAGAAAACTTGCCTAACCTAAAGAAAGAGATGCCCAGGAATATACAAGAAGCCTACAGAATTCCAAATAGACTGAACCAGAAAAGCAATTCCTCCTGACACATAATAATCAGAACAACAAATGCACTAAACAAAGATAGACTATTAAAGGTAGTAAGGGAAAAACGTCAAGTAACATATAAAGGCAGACCTATTATAATTATACCAGACTACTCACCAGAGACTATGAAAGCCAGAAGATCCTGGACAGATGTTATGCAGACCATAAGAGAACATAAATGCCAGCCCAGGCTACTATAACCAGCAAAATTCTCAATTACCATAGGTAGAGAAACCAAAGTATTCCATGACAAAATCAAATTTACATAATTTCTTTCCATGACTCCAGCTCTTCAGAGGATAATAATGGGAAAATAAGGACAGAAACTATGTCCTGGAAAAAGCAAGAAAGTAATCCTTCAACAAATCTAAAAGAAGGCAGCCCACAAGGACAGAATCCCAACTCTAACAATGAATATAACAGGAAGCAAAAATTTCTTTTCTTTAATATCTCAATATCAATGGACTTAATTCCCAAATAAAAAGACATAGGCTAACAGACTTGGTATATAAAAAGGACCCACGTTTTTGCTTCTTACAGGAAACCTACCTCAGGGAAAAAGACAGACACTAACTCAGGGTAAAACGCTGGGAAACAAATTTCCAAGCAAATGGTCCAAAGAAACAAGTTGAGTAGCCATTCTAATATTGAATCGAATTCCAACCCAAAGTTATCAAAAAAGACAAGGTGATTTTACTCATTAAAATTAAAACCTTCCAAGATAAATTCTCAATTATGAATACCTATGCTCCAAATGCAAGGGCATCCACATTCATTAAAGAAACTATAGTAAAGCTCAAAGAACATATTCCACCTCACACAATAATAGTGGGAGACTTCAACACCCCATTCTCATCAATGGACAGATCCTGGAAATAGAAACTAAATAGAGACACATTGAAACTAACAAAATTATGAAAGAAATGAATTTAACAGGGATCTATAGAACATTTTATCCTCAAACAAAAGGACATACCTTCTCTTCAGCACCTCATGGCACCTTCTCCAAAATCGACCATGTAATTTGTCACAATACAAGCCTCAATAGATACAAAATTACTGAAATTATCCCATGCATCCTATCAGATCACCATGGACTAAGTCTGATCTTCAATAACAATGTAAATAAGAGAATGACAACATTCACTTGGAAGCTGAAGAACCCTCTACTAAATGATACCTTGGACAAGGAAGAAATAAAGAAAGAAATGAAAGACTTTTTAGAGTTTAATGAAAATGAAGCAACAACATACCCAAATGTATGGGACACAATGAAAGCAGTCCTAAAAGGAAAAGTCATAGCTCTGAGTGCCTCAAAAAGAAACTAGAGAGAGCATAGACTAACAGCTTGACATCATACCTAAAAGCTCTAGAACAAAAGGAAGCAAATTCACCTAAGAGGAGCAGACTGCAGGAAATACTCGAACTCAGGGCTGAAATGTAAAATTCTAGCTAATCGAATCCAGGAACAAATCAAAACAGTCATCCATCATGACCAAGTAGTTTTCATTCCAGAAATGCAGAGATAGTTTTATATATGGAAATCCCCTCTATAAACAAACTCAAAGACAAAAACCACATGATCAACTCATTAGATGCTGAGAAAGCATTTGACAAAATCTAACATGAATTCATGATAAAAGTCTTGGAAAAATCAGGAATTCAAGGCCCTCACCTAAACATAATAAAAGCAATATACAGCAAGCCAGTAGCCATCATCAAACAAAATGGAGAGAAAATTGAAGCAATCCCACTAAAATCAGGGACTACACAAGGCTGCCCACTTTCTCCCTACTTATTCGATATAGTACTTAAATTCCTAGGCAGAGCAATTGGACAACAAAACGAGGTCAAGGGGATACAAATTGGAAAGGAAGAAGTCAAAATATCACTATTTGCAGATGTTATGCTAGTATATATAAGTGATCCTAAATATCCCACCAGAGAACTCCTAAACTTTATAAACAGCTTCAGTGAAGTAGCTGGATAATCAACTCAAACAAATCAAAGACCTTTCTCTACACAAAGGATAAACAGGCTGAGAAAGAAATTAGGGAAATAATACCCTACCAATACTCACAAATAATATAAAATAACTTGGTGTGACTCTAACTAAGGAAGTTAAAGATCTGTATGATAAGAACTTCAAGTCTCTGAAGAAAGTAATAAAAGATCTCAGAAGATGGAAAGATCTTCCATGCTCATTGATTGGCAGGATCTATATAGTAAGAATGGCAATCTTGCCAAAAGCAACCTACAGATTCATTGCAATCCCTGTCAAAATTCCAATTCAATTCTTCAACAAATTAGGATGGGCAATTTGCAAATTCATCTGGAATGACAAAAATCCTAGGATAGCAAAAACTATTCTCAATTATAAAATAACCTCTGGTAGAATCACCATGCCCAACCTAAAGCTGTCCTACAGAGCAATGTAGTGACAACAACTGCATGGTACTGGTAGAATGACAAACAGGTCGATCGATGGAATAGAATTGAAGAACCAGAAATGAACCCACACACCTATGGTCACTTGATCTTTGACAAAGGGGCTAAATCCATCTAGTGGAGAAAAGACAGCATTTTCAACAAATGGTGTTGGCACAACTGGCAGTTATCATGTAGAAGAATGCAAATTGATTCATTATTATCTCCTTGTACTAAGGTCAAGTCTACATGCATCAAGGAATTCCACATAAAACCAGAGACACTGAAAGTTATAGAGGAGAAAGTGGGGAATAGCCTCGAAGATATGGGAACAGGGGAAAATTCCTGAACAGAACAGCAATGGCTTGTGCTATAAAATCGAGAATTGACAAATGGGAACTTTTCAAATTTCAAAGCTTCTGTAAGGCAAAAGACTGTCAATAAGACAAAAAGGCCACCACCAGTTTGGGAAAGAATTTTTACCAATCCCAATTCAGATAGGGGACTAATATCCAATATATATAAAGAACTCAAGAAGATGGATACCAGAAAATCAAATAACCCTATTAAAAATGAGGTACAGAGCTAAACAAAAAAATCTACTGAGGAATACCGAATGACTGAGAAGCACCTGAAAAAAATGTTCAACATCCTTAATTATCAGAGAAATGAAAATCAAAAGAACCCTGAGATTCTGCCTCACACCATTCAGAATGGCTAAAAACAAAAATTCAGGTGACAGCAGATCCTGGAGAGGATGTGTAAAAAGAGGAACACTCCTCGATTGTTGTTGGGATTGCAACCTGGTACAGCCACTTTGGAAATCAGTCTGGTGGTTCCTGAGAAAATTGGACCTAGTACTACTGGAAGATCCAGCAATTCCTCTCCTGGGCATATACCCAGAAGATGTTCCAACTTGTAATGAGGACACCTGCTCCACTACATTCATAGCATCCTTATTTGTAATATCCAGAAGCCGGAAAGAACCCATATGTCCCTCAACAGAGTAATGGATACAGAAAATGTGGTATATTTACACAATGAAATACTACTCAGCAATTAAAATCAATGAATTCATGAATTAGACAAATGAATGCATCTGGAGGATATCATTCTGAGTAAGGTAACCCAATCAAAAAAGAACACACATGATATGCACTCACTGATAAACGGATATTAGCCCAGAAACTTAGAATATCCAAGATGTAATTTGCAAAACACATGAAACTCAAGAAGAAGGAAGACCAAAGTGTAGATACTTCCCTCCTTCTTAGAATGGGGAATAAAATATCCATGGAAGGAGTTACAGACACAAAGTTCAAAGCTAAGATGGAAGGAAAGACCATCCAGAGACTGCCCCACCCAGGGATTCATCCCATATACAACCACCAAACCCAGACACTATTTCATATACCAGCAAGATTTTGCTGTCAGGACCCTGACATACCTCTCTTTTGTGAGTCTATGCCAATGCCTAGCAAATACAGAAGTGGATGCTCACAGTCACCTACTGGATGGAACACAGGACCCCTAATCAAGGAGCTAGAGAAAGTACCCGAGGAGCTAAACAGTCTGTAACCCTATAGTAGGAACAATGATATGAACTAACCAGTACCCCCCAGAACTGTGTCTCTAGTTGCATATGTAACAGAGGATGGCCTAGTCTGTCATCAACGGGAGGAGAGGCCCTTGGTCTTGTGAAGACGATATGCCCCAGTACAGAGGAATACCAGGGCCAGGAAGCAGGAGTGGGTGTGTTGGGGAGCAGGGCTGGAGAGGGTATAGGGGGCTTTGGGGATAGTATTTGAAAGTAAATGAAGAAAATACCTTATAAAAATAATAATAAAATGGTAAAGAAGGAAAAACATTAGTATTCATAGAAAACATTAAAGCAAACATAAAATTTGAGTCGAAATTTATTGCCTAGAAATGGAAAGGTCATCATATTTCTTAGATAACTATTACATTATACACTAGCAATAAGGAATCATCAAAGCTTTGTTAAAATTACCTTTTTGGGGGGGGGAGTCTAGGAAATGAGTAATTAAGAAAACATGTCATTAGGCATAGTGAAAATGAGCACTATGTGTATAAATACATGCTTTTATTTAAAAAGGTAACTATTTACTCAATCCCAATTAAATACTGAATAATTTTTAGTATGACTATTGTCAGGGTTTTATAGTATGTAGAAAAGCTTGCATAGAAAAGGAAAGACTCATAAAGACTTTTCAGAAAACTGTAATTTCCAAAAATAAAAAAATAATACTTCCATCTGGTAATGTGGCTTAATATAAGGCTGTATTACTCAAGCAATATGACATTGGCATAGGAATATATTAATGAATCAATAAAATATTGGCCAGAAACTGTACATAATAAAATGATTTTGGGAATTTACTGGCTCAAGGTCAGGTAATTGCAAATGTTAGTAGTAGCTATAGGTAGAGAAATAATAAAGTAACACATCATCCCATGGGACTCACAAATATTACATCTTGTATAAATAATATAATGATGTAAAAATATTTTATTTTAATCACCTGTTCCTAGCTTTGGCTTGCATGGTGGACTATATGAGTCAATTGAGATGTCTTTGTGGTGAGTGAACTTTGAGGTGGTCTGCTGTCAAATGTGAACCTTTTCAATTGACATTAGGAGCAAAGGCTGAATGGAGAGTCACACTGCTGGAATTTCAGAACTGAAGAGGTAGAAGTTAGAAGGACATTAAATTAAAGGTCTGTACTTGCTACAGTATCAGCAAAGCTTATGTACTTGTGTAAGTATGCTGATTTGCAAGTGTTTCTAGATTTCTTTCTCTTTTCATGAGCATGTTTTCTTATTGATAATAATATTTAAATTTAATACATTTGAAATAAAACATATCAATATAATGGTTTTCATTCACACTAATTCTGAAATAATGGTATAGATTTCACAAAGGCATTTTCATGATAATTATTTTTAATATATTTATATCAATATAAATACTGTATCTTATATATATATTCTAAATGAGTTATTGAATTGAAGATGTAACTTAGGTTTTCATTTGCCATATATTCTCAGTGTTTCAATGGATAATTAATTCACTTATAATATTATTCCTAAACTTACATTCATGATTCATCATTAAATCATAATAAAGTCTAAATTTATGGAAAAATCAAATTAATATGTGACTTGTAGCTTATTTTCCTAAAACTTATCTGAAGGAATATGCTGAAAGTTAAGTGGTAGAGTAAAGAAAAAAATATTACGCTAAAATGCTAATTACATTAAAATATTTACAAATATTGACTAAATTTATAGGAACAAATAGGAAAGTGGCAATATAGTTTCACTTAAATATTCTCTTAGAACTACAGCAAAATAATAGATGTGCCCAATTTGATTTTGTGACTTCCATAATTTTGGTTTTGTTATGAATTATTTTTCACAGTAATAATAGTGAATTTTATTTTTACTTGGAAATATCCTTAATCAATTAATATAGTTCAACAACCATTTATGTAGCATTCTGCTGGCTCCTGAAGAAAATGAGTTGCATATAGTAACAAAGAAAGAAGAAACTTATATTTGGAATAATAGTCAGAAAACAAATCAGCGGAGAAGAGAAAATAAAGTTGTTACCAAAATCTGAACAGTGTACTGTGTATATTATTAGGAAATCCTCAATGCAAAGGACAGATTCAAAGATTCTAAGTGGAAGACAGGTAGAGCTAGCTGAGGATGAAAACTAGTGGCCAGATCAGAACCCTGAATACTTGAGATACTTCAACACACTGTATATTGATTAATTAAAGACATTATTGTGGGTAAACATTGGACAATTAGAGATCAGAGACAGAGGAAGGAGAAAGAGAGAAGAAACAGAGGGGGAAGGAAGAAAGGAAGTTGCAGAAGGAGAAGGAAAGGACATAGTAAGAGGAAAAGAAGGAAGCTAAGGAACTACTGCCTTTTGGAAACTGACTTGTTTTTAAAGATTTTCATTCCTTATCACCATGTGTTTACACATGATCATCATCATGTGTGCCCATGATCATTATTATGTGTACAGACATTATTCTGTGTTCATGTGTAATGGTCATTATATGTGTGCACTGCCATTATTATGTGTGTGCACTGACTGCCATTATTATGTGTGTGCACTGCCATTATTATGTGTGTACAAATGATCATTCTTATATGGGCACAAAATAATTTACATGTGTGTACACATGGCAGTGAGCATGCATGCATGCTATTGTGTACAAGGAGAAATAAGAGGACAGCTTTTGGGAATTGTTTCTCTGGATAGCATCCAGTAATTGAATTCAGGTTGCCAAGCTCACACATATTCTCTGATCTCCTGCGCTATATCCCGGTCCTGCCTTGATATGACTCTACTGAAAATTATCAACATTAAAAATACAGCCCTAAATGAATAATGCTTATTCTTTTTCCCCAGAAAAAGCCATAGACAAAATGTACAAAAAAATAGAAATTAGCAGTAAATTTCCTCTTTTCCATCCAAGCTATTTTGTTAATTTTACAGTGACTTCACATCATATTCACACATTTTTTGTATCTGCAGTCTTCTATATTCTCCTGCATTCATTGTTTTTAATTGGTCCATTGTTTTAATCTATTACTAGACATGAAGCTATTCATATGAAAATGGAAGTGTGTTTACTAGAGATGAGATATTTATAGATGAAATGGTGTTACAACACACACGTAATAATGATTCCACAAAGATCGACGGACTATAAAAATATTTCAAATACAGACTTTGGGTCAGTTATAGGTGTCCAATCAACTCCTCATATAACATATAGAGTGTTGACATTGCCCTTGGCTGCCTCTCAGAACGTGCAAGTAAAACCTGTTTTGCTGAATACATCACAAGTAGACAAGTAACCTGGAAGCCTTCTCCCTCAGAACTGGCTGCCAAAGTGTATGAAGGTGTTATGCAAGCTGCCAGAGAAGAAAGGAGACCAAAAATTTATCCAGCTGTAAAGGCTAGAAAATACAGCACTAGCAAAAGTTCTCCAAGTCTGGGATAGTGCTATGCCTTTGGCTAATCAACAGCTCTCAAAGTTGGACTTAAGGCTAACTCAATAGGCAGGAACTCATGCTTCATAGTGTCATCTTAGCCAAGAGCCCATTTTGGAAGAGGTCACAGACTATATAGAACCCACTACTGCTACTTTCCTAAACCAATATAATTACTAACTATGTCATAAGTATTTATCCTTACACCCAAAAGTAAGTGTGCGTCTTATATCTCAGCAAAGACCCTTCTCCTTTATAGCATAAAGAGGCTACAACAGCCAGGCAGTGGTGGTGTACACCTTTAATCCTAGCACTTGCGCATCAGAGGCAGGCGGATTTCTGAGTTTGAGGCCAGCCTGGTCTATACATAGTGAATTCCAGGACAGCCAGGACTACACAGAGAAACACTGTCTGGAAAAAATGAAAAAGAAAAGAAAGAAAGAGAAATAAATAAATAAATAAAGGAAGGAAGGAAGGAAGGAAGGAAGGAAGGAAGGAAGGAAGGAAGGAAGAAAGAGGGAAAGAAAGAAAGAAAGAAAGAAAGAAAGAAAGAAAGAAAGAAAGAAAGAAAGAAAGAAAGAAAGAAAAGAAATTAAAATCTGTCAAAATTCCAGCTTTAATTGGTACATTTACAACGGTATCCTTATTCCCAAGGTTCAGGAAACGAAATGGAAAAGAAGTAGGAAAGATTGTAGGAGTTAGAGGACAATGTGCCTAAGGTGATATAGTCTTCTCGCTGCATGAACATAATGGATTTTGCACCTATGCAATCTCAAAAAGTATGACAGGCTGAACATGACCTACATAATGACCACACCTGTTCAATTGACTTTCTAATAAGAATGGCACAAGTTTCTGATCATCCTACTCTTGAAGATATATAGGCAATCAATTTCTTCTGAATGTGAGTATCTGTTCTTTTCAGAGATGTAACCTCTTCTAAGTTGTTGAATCACATATGATCAATCCTTAGACAAGTGTATATAAGCAATACTAAATGGGCTTAGTATTTTGTGTTTATATACCCATATGTTTTATATATGTGTGTATATATAAATATATATGAGAAATTTTATATATATATATATATATACATGAGAAATTATATATATATAAATATATATGAGAAATTTTATATATAAATATATATGAGAAATTTTTTATATATATATACATGAGAAATTATATATATATAAATATATATGAGAAATTATATATATAAATATATATGAGAAATTATATATATATATATATATATATATATATATATATATATATATACCAAACTATATATGTAAAATATGCTCAAAAATATTTCCTGAAGTGGATCATGAAGTTACCATTGAACAACATATAAATTAGTAAAATTTTAAAAATATAAGAAAATTAGCATCATGAAATATAAAAAAAAAATCATAGTCTTTTGTATACAAAGGAAAGCAGGATGTTTTTTATTGAACTGTTTCTAGAAATGTTCAGACTTAATATTAATTTTATGTATTGGTATAATTAAATTTTAAGGTATGCATTTTATAACATGATGAAGAAATACTTATTTTGGAACACTAATTAAAAGAGTGAAATGATTACTGAATATTTGACAGTGTTGATGTAGTGAGTGATTGTTGATACTTACACCTGAACTTCAACTATGAATGAAATAGTCAAATACTGTGGTCATAGTGAGACAGAAGGAGAAAGGGCATCATCATGGATATTTTACATTGTAGTAACAATTTTATATGGTAATATATTTTTATTTTGAGCTATCAGTTACTAAAATGTTAGGAGCATTTTCTATAGATAAACTAAAATACTGATCTATTCAGTGATGAATTAGAGGTACTGCTTTTCAATTATACTATAAGTATAATTGAAAATCACACCATTTATTTAGCTTGCATATATGGTATATACTGTAATACTGATTCAATTTTACCATTTTAAATATTTGTTTTCAATGAATACTATCTAAAAAGAATTATACAAATATTTTCCATAAATAATTAAAATTCTTGAAATAAATTTTATAAATGAAAGTAACCTCTGTTGGATTAGAATTATCATGAATTTAAAAGCACAGCAGTACCGCATCAGCAAGATTGATTGTTAGAGTTAAAAATATTAACAGTTTCATTGCTTTATTGAAAATCACAGTAGTGTTAGATTACCATGAGGTTACAGGCAGTGCATTATAATTAAGAGGATCATCATTCAAACAAGTGACTAGTGTTACACCTTTGGCTAATCAACAGCTCTCAAATTTGGACAGAAGGCTAACTTAGTAGGCAGAAACTCATGCTTCATAGTGTCACCTTAGCCAAGATTCCATTTCAGAAGTGGTCACAGACTATATAGGAGAACCTACTACTGTCACTTTCCTAAACCAATATAATTACTAAGTATTTCTTGTTGTTCTTATTGTTCATTAAATTTCAACTTTTAGTATTCATTAAATAATATTTTTCTGAATTAAAATTAATTGATGCTAAAATTATTACCTATCCAGAATAAATGACATGAATTGAAAAACCAAGAGCAATAGTATATAAAGAAAATTGTTCTTTCATTTAACTACACTTTCCTTCGATGTCAATGGAAAAGATTTTAGGTAAGCTTCCATATTCTTCAGTTTCTGCAAAATGTAGTCTTAGAACACTTAAATTTTAAATAAATTTATATATTCAATAGATATGTTGCTTCTTTAGTCTCTAGTAGATAAAACTGATTTGATAAAATGTCTAAATACTGGCTCTTCTGTTGTTTAAATTTTACTGCTATGGTTTTCTCTTAATATCAGATTTTATTGTAAAATTTTATATGTCACAATTAATTTCATTTCACCTCCATGACAATGGCTGGAGTAGATCTCATAATCAGTCAGCAAGTATGAGTATGTCCAGTCTTGCTCTAGTCCCAAGCACTCTCTGCTTAACCCCTCTTTTATTTACAATACTCATGTCTCCTCACATTGGTCATATTAGTGCAGGTTTCATCTGCTTCTCTATTAATAACATATGTTCTGTTTGTAAATTCATTTTATTTATTAAGAGAGTCAATTTATTATCACTAATATAAATAATCACTTCAATAATGTGGTATAATTGTTTTTTAAAAAGTATCAAATAATTTGAAAAGCTACAATTATGTTCCTTGTTTAATTCAAGCAGGCACTACAATATATGCACAAGTATTTTAAACATCCTCTTGTATACTGAGTACCAGGTACATACTTGAGTAATCCTCTGTCTTTCCTATGTGTGTGCATCTGCCATATCCTTACAGCTCCCCCTTTCCACTCCTCTCAGGTCTCATGGATTAGATCAATTAGGCAAGCCCACCTTATGAGCAGTACTTATTATTTTTTAGTCTTTCACATTATCATAGTACCACTACTGTATTATTTGTGTGAATGTGAGCAATAAAATATCTATTAAATTATTGGAATAAAGGTTGGGTATATTATTCTATCCATTTTAGAAGTATGCTATGCTTCCTATTATGAACAGCTCCTTTTCTTTCTTTTTGTTATTACCCTCAACAACAGGATTAGAAATTATAAACATATTTGATATTTGTCTTTTGAGGTGATAAAATACTTATAAAAAAGCACTTATTTAGAATTATAGTCCACAGGTCATAATATACTATGGCATAGTGTCGACATGGTAATAGTAACAGCTGAAAGGTCATGTGATGGTTTATATTCAGAAGGCAGAGAGCACCCTCAGAATATCATCAGTCTTTTGATAACTCACAGCCTTGTCCCCAGTGATATGCTTCCTCTGAGAAGGCCACACTACTTAATCCTTCCCAAACATCCACCAAATGGGGATGAAGAGTTCAAAGTCTCAAGATTCTGTGGAGCACATATCATTCAAAGCACCACATTCAGCTTTAAATTTAAGCTTTAAAAAAAATACTTATTTCTAAAGTGTTGATGTTAATTTGCAAGTTTTTTTTCCTCCTCTTTCAGGAAAAGGTCTCAGAGTCTTTATCTTGCTATTATATATTTATTTATTGAAAATAGATTTTTCCCTCATACAAAATACTCCAACCATAATTTCCCCTCTACTCACTGCTACCCAGATCTATACCTATTCCATTTCCTCTTCAGAAAGGGGCAGGCCTCCAAGAGACAACAGAGACCAATATACAATATGACAAAGCAAAATCCTTCTTATTGAGGCTGTACAAGGCAACCCAATAAGAAGAAAGAGTATATATATCAAATTTATACAATTTTTATTAGATATTTTCTTTATTTACAATTAAAATGCTATCCCTAAAGTCCCTTATACCCTTCCCCCACACTGCTCCCCAACCCACCCACTCCCACTTCCTGGCCCTGGCTTTCCCCTGTATTGGGGCATATAAAAGAAGAAAGAGTCTTAAGAGCAGGGAAAAGAAGCAATTACACACCTGATCACACTATTAGGAGTCTTACAAGTCTTAAAAGACTTTTAAGTGAACAGCCATTATATATTCCCAAAAAGGTCCAGTACAGACCCATGCAAGCCTCATGCTTGCTGTTTTGGTTTTTATGAGCTTACAGGAGTCCTGCTTAGTTCATTTGGTGGGCCATGTTTTTCTGTTGTCCTCCACCCTCTCTGACTCTAAGTCTTTTCTCCCCGCTTTTACAGCCTTCTCCAGTCTCCAAGGGGACAGATCTTATAGAGAAGGCTTTCCAACCACAAGTGGACAAGGCACAAAAATATTAATATAGTAGAATATCATTGGGAAACATTCCTCGATTTTTTGTGCCAGTTGTGTTTGGTTCTACTGTTGATCTTGGCCATCCAGTTAGTATAAGGCATGTAGTTTCCTGACTTAGGCTTCAAGTTAAAGAAAATATGGGTTGATAACTCCCACATGTTCTGTGATACCATTGCCCCAGCACATCTTTTATGAAGGATAGTTTTTTAGATAGAGACTTTTGTGTTTGTTTTAATGTTTAGGTTTTTCATTTAATAGCCTGAAGAATACATTCTTGTCCCTAATTAACATATAATATATGCATGAAGCCTCCATGCCCACACCAATTTGACCTCTATATATTCAACGAGTTAAGTGGAAATTGTCCTCAGTAATGGGGCCCCATTGCCAGTTTTCAGAGTCAAGCAACCCTCTAGCCTTGGAAGAGCCTTGGTTTGGAGGACCTCCACAGGATGTCCTTCACCAACAACTCAATTAAATGCCACCAAGCTCCACCACTAGATCCCTTTCCTGACTACAAAACACGATCAGTTTAGACCTTATATTATCCTCATAGAGTCATCCTCATAGATTCCACAAAGTGTCCCACTGCACTAGGTTTCTACAGGGTTCCCTAATTCCTCCCCAACTCCAGCTATTCTCTTCCTATAGAATTCTCCCTATATTCTCTTCCTCCATACCACCTGCTGCTGCCTGGTCCTGTCCCCTCCTGTCTTTAGTCTACCCACAGAAATTTCAATTTCAATTTCTTTCTCTTTTCCAGAGAGACCAATGTTTCTCCCCATAGTCTCCCTTCTTTACCTCAGTTCTTTGAGACTGAAAGAGTGCATGCAGCTTGATTGTCATTTGCTTAACAGCTAGATCTTCAGATTCTATGGCCTTTTGATAATTTGTTTATTTTTAAAGGTTCATTCAGGTATTTTATGTGTAGATATCAACACTAGGAATTCTAAGGATCTCTTAAATTTGCATTTCAAAACTGAAATCATGAGTGTTTATTAAAATTCATTTTCGTGGCTCATGTCTGCAATCAATTTCCTGGACAGGATAAGGCAGAGTAAACTCAATGGCAGCGTTCATGGCAAAAACCGGGCAACAAACCATCCAAGTAAATAAGCAACCAAAAAAACCAAAGTCCCCAATAAAGACAAGCAAAACCATAACAAGAAAAATAAAAACTCCAAAGAAGCAACGTAAAAATTTTAAATAAAAAACCTACATAGAACACACACACACACACACACACACACACACACACACACACACTTATATATGAGACACAAGAAAACAATGGAAAACTTTCATTATTTGTTTTAAGACTCTGTTTCTGATCTGGAATTTAACTGCAATGAACTATTTCAGACAGAGGAGAGATTGATGGATCTGCAGAAAGCTCTCACTGTCTACACTTATTTGTAGTTATTTAAAAACTAATATCTGAAGGATTCATGCAATGTTTCCATAACATCTTTAAAATGGCAAGCCTAAGCTGATGAGAAAATTGACCAATAACAGATTTATGTGGAATCTCTATAGCAGATGATAAAGGATTAGAGATACTCTTCATATATTAGCTAGATAAATTATATAATTATGTATATTAGAAGATTCACAACTGCAAACCTTTCAATATAACACAAATTTATAGTTAGACTATATGTTATCCTAACACCAATGACATGTTTTATTTATTTTACTTTATTGGTGGTTATTCTGAGAGAGTCAGAAGATGTACAGTGCTCATGGACAAGAAAGGAAAATTTAACATACAGTGAAATATGAATATCTAATAATAATAGCATGTCTTGAAAATTTAACATAAGTAAATTGTCTCAGTTTTTCAAAATGTACCTCTATTAACTGCCATTATTGTTTTCCACTGTTTGACATATGAAGAGATACTGTTAGATGTCTTTATTCTTTAATATCAGAACCCCATATTGTTTATTATCAATTTTATTGAGAGAGAATTTCTACAAATGAGAGATGTTTGCTGCATGTATTTAGCCTTGGATTAAGAGACCTGGTGATATTTAAGACAAAAAACTTCATCTAGAGAATATCTTTGCATACTTAAATATAATGGCATAAGATTAGCTCTGTTCAATATAAGTGCTGATGCATCCAAAAGCATAATAATTGCTCTAAATTTCATGAACTCTACTGGAGCCTTTATAATACAAATAATAATGGTATTGTATACATAAAGCTTATTAAAGTATGTCTTGTGCTATTCCTTCTTCCCCAAGAATGTCAGCACACATACATTATTCACAGGAAGCACAGTGAACTTTAGGGAGGTTATAGTAAAGAGAAGCAAGAAAGCCTCATTCTCCATTCTAACCCATGCTGTTATTAAAGGCTATTGTGAACAGTTTCTTTACTCTCTTTTTAAAGTTTTTCTCCCTTTTTATTCCTTCTATCTTATTCCTTTTCATCTCAAAAATATTCATCAAATTCTACTTGTTTTCTATAGGATGTGAAGACACTGACAGAGTTACTGTAAATGATTTGCCCTCTTCATATTGTGGGCAGGACCTTTAAATAAGTTATGATGAAAAAAAAAAGAAGGCGTTGTTAGCCAAATCATTTCCTACTTCTCATTGTCTAGAATATCACTAGGGTGAATTTAACTCAGTAAATAGGACTACATTTGTTCGAAGAACTCAAACCTAAAGAAGCAAGCCAATGTAAATTGGTTCATTAAATAATGTCAATTATACTGAAAAGGTTAGCAGAGTTTAAAAGTCAATCACAAAATCTGATACACACATGTATTTGTCAGAAGCATGTTTCTGACTATATATCCACAAGAGAGGACTGTGTCCCAACACCCACAAATGGAAGCTATAGAATTATTCTTATTTAAATGTTAGTTTTTACTTGTGAGGAAATTTTGGAAATAAGTTTTTAAAATTACAATAACGTGGGAAATCGTTGCTTTAAATTTGGGCAATAAACATAAAAGATTTCAAAATCATCAATAACCAATTTTAATTGTTCATATACATTAAGAAATGGATATTATTAGTGATTTCTACATTCTTTTGTCCTTGACAATATTTATTATTTTTTTCATAGATGGACACAGTAGAAAAATAAGGAAAAAGGTTTGCAAAGTCAATTATTGCACTGTTTTTTTTTTTTTTTTTTTTGGAACTTAATGTTGCAGAAAGCAGTATGTGTTAGCAGATGGAATAAAAGTTATTGCATAGCTTCTTCTCTCTACCCTCTGTGTCGCAGACATTCAGTCAAGGGTCTCCAAGTCCTGCGGGGGGACTGCACTCGGATA
>NC_034598.1:13484134-13522138 GCF_900095145.1 Mus pahari
TCTTGTTGCTTGCCAGTGCTCGTAGTCCTCGCTCAACTTTCTATTCTATCTCTATTTCTGACCTACTGGTGGGTAACAAAATCTGCCTTGTGGGAGACATTATGTCCTCAGTAGATGGTGGTTCACTAGTTACTTCCTTATTTCCTGGAACATCCAGACCTAGGACCTGATCACAAAAGGCAACATCAAACGTGGGAACAAAGGAGCCATAGATCAATAGACCACAGACAGCAAGTAACCCTAATGCCCAGGTGCTAATTATTCCCCAGCATGATCCCAGAAGGAAGCACTCTATGACTATGTAGGAGGTTGCTGCCATTGACCTTCAGGGAGGTGAAGCCACGTGTGGCACGAACCTCCAGGACCAACAGCCATTCAAGCATTTAGAGCCCTTTGCTGCAGTCTTCTCTGAAGAGGGTGCGGCACCTCTGTGTTAGCTGAGCAAGTTGTTCTCCCAAAGTTCAGCTTTATTATAGATATAACAACAACAACAACAAAAAAAACAATTTGTCTTTTTTCTCCTACAAATGAATAAGAGTGGAAACTTAAATTTTTATCCCTGAATGTTACAACCTTCCTAGGAAATGTCTCAATACAACTACTTATGTTCTTCCTAGTTCTAACATCACACTTTGAGTTAATTTCATATCCAATGATTGGGCTGAAGTTGTTTTTCAGCTGTCAGAGTTCTCTAGTGGAGTTTTTGGGGTCACTTAATTACAACCTCATCTTCAAATAGTGATATTTTGACTTATTCTTTTCCAATTTGATCCCTTTGACCTCCTATTGTTGTCTAATTGCTCTGGCTAGGACTTTGAATACTACATTGAATAGGTAGGGAGACAGTAGGGCAGCCTTGTCGAGTCCCTGATTTAAGTGGGATTGCTTCAAGTTTCTCTCCATTTAGTTTAATGTTGGCTACTGATTTGCTGTATATTGTTTTTACCATGTTTAAGCATGGGCTTTGAATTACTGATTTCATCAAGACTTTTAACATGAAAGGCTGTTGAATTTTGTCAAATAACTTTTCAGCATCTAATGAAATGATTATGTGTTTTTTTTTCCTTTGAGTTTGTTTATGTAGCATATTATGTTGATGGATTTACATATATTGAACCATCCCTGCATCCCAGGGATAAAGCCTACTTGATAGTGTTCTTGGATTTGGATGGCAAGATTTTTATTGAATATTTTGAATGGATATTCATAAAGGAAATTGGTTTGAAGTTCTCTTTCTTTGTTAAGGCTTTGTGTGGTTTGGATATCAACGTAATTATGGCTTCATAGAACAAATTGGGTAGTGTTCCTTCTGTTTCCATTTTGCGGAATAATCTGAGTATTGGAATTAGGTCTAAACCCATCTGGTCCTGGGCTTTTTTGTTAGGGACACAATTAACGACTGCTTCTATTTCTTTAGGGGTTTGTTTAGATAGATTATCTGGTCCTGACTTAACTTTGGTGTTTGGTATCTGTCTAGAAAATTATCGACTTCATCCAGATTTTCCAGTTTTATTGAGCATAGGCTTGTGAAGTAGGGTCAGATGATTTTTTAATTTTTCTCAGTTTCTGTTGTTATGTCTCCATTTTCATTTCTGATTGTGTTACTTTGGGTACTCTCTCTCTCTGCCCTCTTGTTAATCTGGCTAAGGGTATATCAATCTTGTTGATTTTCTCGAAGAATCAGCTGTTTGTTTTGTTGACTCTTTGTATAGATTTTTTTGTTTCTACTTGGTTGATTTCAGCCCTGAGTTTGACTGTTTCATGTCGTTTATTCCTTTTAGCAGTATTTTTTTCGTTTTGTTTTAGAGATGTGTTGTTAACCTGCTAGTGAAAGCTCTCTCCAGCTTCTTTTTGGAGGCACTCAGTGCTATGAATTTTGCTCATTGCACTGCTTTCCTCATGTTCCATAAATTTGCGTATGTTGTGTCTTCATTTTCATTGAATTCTAAAGTCTTTAATTTCTTTCTTTCTTTCTTTCTTTCTTTCTTTCTTTCTTTCTTTCTTTCTTTCTTTCTTTCTTTCTTCCTTCCTTCCTTATCCAAGTTACCATTGAGTAGAGCATTGTTCAGGTTCCATATGTGTGTGGTCCTTCTATTGTTTTGGTTGTTATTTAAGACCAACCTTAGTCCCTGGTAATTTGATGGGATGCATGGGATTATTTCTGTCTTCATGTGTTTATTGAGGCCTGTTTTGTGTCCTATTATATGCTCAATTTTGGAGAAGGTACCATGAAATGCTGAGAAGAACTTATATTCTTTAGTTTAATGATGAAATATTTGATAGATATCTGTTAAAGCCCTTTGTTCCATAACTTCTGTTAGCTTCACTGTATCTCTCTGAGTTTCTGTTTCTTTATTCTGTCCATTGATGAGAGTGGGGTGTTGAAGTCTCCCACCATTGTTGTGTGAGGGGCAGTGTGTGCTTTGAGTTTTAGTAAGGTTTCCCTTATGAATGTGCGGGCCCTTGAACTTGGAACATAGATGCTCAGAATTGAGAGTAAATCTTGGTAGATTTTTCATTTGATAAATGTAAATGTCCTTATCTTTTTTGATAAGTTTTGGTTGAAGTCGATTTTAATCAATATGAGAATGACCACTTCAGCTTGTTTATTAGGATAGTTTGATTAGAAATGTTTTCCCAGTCTTTTACTCTGAGGTAATTTCTGTCTTTGTCACTGAGGTATGTTTCCTGTATGCAGGAAAAAGTTGGGTCCTGTTTACATATCCAGTTTATTAGCATATATCTTTTTATTTGGGAATTGAGTCCATTTATATTAAGAGATATTAATGAAAAGTAATTGTTATTTTTGTTGTTTGAGGTGGAATTATATTTATGTGGCTATCTTCTTTTTGGTTATTAAAAGAAGATTTTTTTCTTGCTTTTTCTAGGGTGCTGTTTCCCTCCTTGTGTCAGAATTTTCTGTATTTTTATCCTTTGTTGTGCTGGATTTGTGGGAAGATATTGTGCAAATTTTGTTTTGTCATGCAATATCTTAGTTTCTCAATCAAGAGTAATTGAGAGTTTTGCTGGGTATAGTAGCCTGGGCTGGCATTTGTAGTCTTTTAGGGTCTGTATGCTATCTGCCCAGGATCTTCTTGCTTTTGTAGTCTCTGGTTAGAAGTCTGGTGTTAATCTGGTAGGTCAGCCTTTATATGTTACTTGACATTTTTCCTTTACTGTTTTTAATATTCTTTCTTTGTTTTGTGCACTTGGTGTTTTGACTATTATGTGACTGGAGGAATTCCTTTTCTGGTCCCATCTATTTGTAGTTCTGTAGGATAATTTTATGTTCATTGGTATCTTTCTAAGGTTAGGGAAGTTTTCTTCTATAATTTTGTTGAAGATATTTACTGGCCCTTTAAGTTGGCAATCTTCACTATAATTTGTTCTTCTCATTGTGTCTTGGATTTCCTGGAGGTTTTAGGTTAGGTTTTTTTTTTTTTTTTTTTTTTTTTTTTTTTTTTTTTCCTTTTCTTTGACTCCTGTGTCAATGTTTTATATGGTATCTTCCGCACTGGAGATTCTCTTTTATCTCTTGTATTCTGTTGATGATGCTCACATCTATGACTCCTGGTCTCTTTCCTAGGTTTACTACCCCCAGGGTTGTCTCCCTTCGTGATTTCTTTATTGTTTGTATTTCCATTTTTAGATCCTGGATCATTTTGTTGAATTCCTTCACCTGTTTGTTTGTATTTTCCTGTAACTTTTTACGGGATTTTGTGTTTTCCTCTTTAAGGGATTTTACCTTTTTACATGATTTCTTCTGTATTTCTTTAAGGGAGTTATTTATGTCATTCTTAAAGTCCTCTATCATCATCATGAGATGTGATTTTAAATGAGAGTCTGGCTTTTCTCATGTGTTGTTGTATTTTGGACTTGCTATGGTGGGAGGACTAGCTTCTGGTGATACCAAGTAGCTTTGGTTTCTTGGTCAGTTTCTAGAGCTTTCCTCTTGCCATCTGGTTATCTCTGGTGTTAGTTGTTCTTTTTGTCTCTGACTGGAGCTTGTCCCTCTTGTGGGCCTGTAAGCCTGTGTTAGCACTCCTGAGGGGGCCACCTCTTCCTGGGCAGGGTTTGGGTATGAAATGTTGTGGGACAGCCTTAGATCACAGGTGAAGATGGAGACTGAAAGGATTCTGCCCCTAGCTGGTCCACTGTCTCTGTGTTCTGTGCACTGCAGGCTGAACCCACTTTGGACAGTTATTGGAGCAAAAGTTATGATCTTACCTCTGGGCTTAGGAGTGTGAGTACTCCTTGGAGACCTGCCTTCTCCTGAGGTGATTTGTGTACAGGTTTGGGGTCCAAGGGGAGATCTTTGTGACAGTCTTAGTTCCTGGGTGCAGATGGAGACTGGAAGGATCCTGTCCCAGTTGCTCCACTGCTACTGTGTCCTGTGTGCTCATGGCTGGTCTTGCTTTGGACAGTTATTGGAGTCTAAGTGGTGAACTTACCCCCGAGCTTAGGAGTAAGAGCACTCCTGGGAGACTAGCTTTCTCCTGTAAGGATTTGTGTGGGGAGGGCTGTGGAAGTGCCTTAGATCCCTGGTGCCTATGGAGACAGAAAGGTATAATTATGCTGTCTTATAGGAGGTAAAGAACCACAATCCTTCACAACCAGGGCAGTGGAAATGAAGACTTCTTTACAAATCCTGCTGTATGTGGAGAAGTGTAAAGAATACACTGAGGACAAAAAATAGCATTTCTGTAAACTGATGACTTGGTTAATAGTTTATCCTCTTGATTCTGTGTGAGGTAAGATCCTGTTCCTCAGTAATCTCTCCAAAATATACTCCTCTAGTCTAATTATGAAGAAAATGTAAGTAAACACAGCCTTATATACAGGTATTCTATAAACTATCAAGGTTGCCAAGGAAGGAAAGACTTCAAATTTTCCCAATCCAGAAGCTCTTATAAGACATGATGATTAATTGTTATCTTAAGAAGATTTTGGGAAAGAGAAAAGAGACATCAACTGATCACTAACTCTGCTCCTTACTTAGTTCTTATTGCTATGAAAAACAAGTATCATAAAACATTATATCCAAGTACAATGTTTTTATCCTGTAGCTCATTTGAGCTTGTATTTTGTTGCTGATTTTGCTGTTAGCACTTGCAACATTTTGTTTATTGATTTGTGTCCATACTATATTTGTAGGTGAGGAGCATTCGGCATTTATTTGACTTATTACCCTGGGAAATTGTTCTTTGTCAATATAATTAGACTGCTATACTCTTAGAGCTATTTAATATATTTGAAGGTTTGTTTTTTTAATAATTGTTTGGCATTTTCACTGGTTACTTACAGGAAGAGTATTTTAAAATACTAGTAATGTGATCATAAGTTAATCTCTTCAAAAATTGTCAAAGTTATTCCATCTATTAAACATTTAAAACTCCATGGGGGGTTACATCTGGTGCCACAGGCTGGCCTCAGTCAGTTCCTCAATCCACAGGTGAAATCAGGGTCTCGGTACTCAGGTGGGCAAGGAGTCAGCAAGTGAACACCAGAGTGTTGGATCTGAATGTAATTTCTCAAAGCGAGCATCAGACTTATGTTACCGAAAACAAAAAAAAAAAAACAAAAAAAAAAACAAGAAAGTTAGGTGACACATCAGCCAAGGTACAATGAGGTTACCTGATGCATACACAAAACAGAAAAATGCGTACATAAAAACTGGCAGGAACCAGGCAGTGTAACAACTGAGACAAAGTCAGCCCTATCTAAGGTCAGCTTATTTTTAGAAGCTGGGTGTGAGGTCTTTATGCCCCAGGGGCAAGGGTTTTCATAACCAAGCCATAGTTCTAATTCTAATTTATTGTTTAACCCACCACCAGCCACCTCTTAGTAAATACCTAACTATGCTATTCTTTTGGGCTAGTGAAAGTATATACTAGGGAGAGTCTGTACTTGCTGACCTTTCCATGAGCAACACAATGCTCTAGTTCCTTCTTAATCCACAGCCCAATCTTCTTCCTAAACCATTGTAAATTCCTGTATATAGGTGTGAGTTAGCAGCTATTTAGTGTTTTGTGGGGGACCTCCATTTACCAGAGGAGCCACCAACTTTCCTCTATTAGGTAATGTAGTCTGCTATGCATGACTATAATAAGAATTCTAAACTTACTTTGTTAAACTTGCCCTGAAATTTCCAACTCTATCTAATAGATTGTAATCCCTGATTTATTTCACTATCTCTCTTTCAATACTGAAGGCACTTTGTCAGAATAAGTGACATTCTTACTAAATTCCAAGACCAGGGTCATCTCAAGGACTGCCTAGGACATTGGGACACTGATGAAGGCCAGGAAGCAATGTTCAATCTAACTCATTATTTGTCAAATCATTCCTTGGGGGGAACCTATAAGAAAACAATACTGAAGGAAAGCACACAACTTTTCACCAACAATCACAAGGACAAATCTGGAGCATTTGTGCTATGGGATACCAAAGACTCTCCAGGACACCAGTTCCTTTGAAACGTTTTTGCCTCAGGACTGTGGCCAAGCTTTTGGACTTGCCATGCAGACTCCACTGGAGTGGGTGTGTCAATCTGGGACATTGATTCCCAACCTGCTTTCCTCTCTACCTTGGCTTCATGGCTGTGTTTATATTCTATGAACACATGAGGATCAAGAACCCATTAGAACTATATTTACCTGATTTAAATAGTGATCTTAACCAAATGTCTGTATATATAGAGAAGGAGGAGAGAAATATTTGAAGGCAAGGTTTGGGGAAAAGCTGTAATATAAACTGAAAAAAGTGTAGTGCTCAGACTTCTCCTGAGCACTTGTGGATAAAACCTGCTCACTTCAGGAAAGAAATGACAGACAGACAGACAAGCAAACAAACAAAAGCAAAGCAAACCAAATAAAACCGACCCCCCCCCCACCACCAAAAAGATTCCAATACTGTCTTATAAATACATTTCTATGATTGATTTTCTCCAGAAGTTGTAGAATATGTTGGGAATATATAGAAGTTTTATCAATTATGATTCTGATGTTTGCAAACAAGAACAGAAATGAGACAAGATGAATAGCTAATTTATCTCCAGAAGAAGGGATAAGTCTTATGAAATATTACTTATGTAATATAGCTGGATATAGAGAATCTTAAATTAGAAAATACTACAAATATTGAAATAATTTCTTTTCTGGTGCACTGATAAAGCACCCTGGCAAAAGACAACAAATAGAAGGAAGAGTCATTTTGGTTTGTAGTTCCAGAGAAAGTGATCATATGCTAGGGCAGTCATGGCTTCAGGCAGCCAGAAAAAAATAAGTGATCATATCCTCAAGCAAACACAAAGAAGACAGAACGTACTAGAAGTTAGTTGAGACTGGGAACTCTCAAAGCCACCCCGGTGACTAACTTCCTCTATAAAGGCTACTTTATCCTTCCAAGCATTCACTAACCAGAGACCAAGTTTTTAAATAACCAAGTCTATTGGGACCATTGCTCAAGTTAAACTACCACAAATCTGTTCACATTTGTCATAATTTTTGGCTTAGAGAATATAAAACTCTGCATACTACCTATTATTAAGTCAGAAATAAAAAGCAAATTATAAACTTTTAAAATTCTGTTTCTTTACTTATTGTGTGATAAACTTACATACTATAAATAACTGTATGATCCCTGTTATTAAATTTGTATGGAACTTCTTTGCGTACCTTTTAAATGGTGGATTGTGTGTCATTTATTGCCATTATTACATTAGAAAGCAAAGTTTTTGCCATGTGTTCTCAATTTAGTTACAAATGTTTTTTCAAAGTGATGGTCAGATATTAAAAAAGATGAGCTTATTGATTACAATGAAGATCATATTCCATACTTTGCAACATATGTCTGAGTTTTACAGTCCATTACAGAGAGCATGTGTTTGCTTGAATTTGTTGTAAAAGTTTGCATAGAAATTAGTATTCTTCCATTTGAAAATTTTTTTCTATCCTAATTTATTTCTAAAGTTTTGAACATCCTCTGGATTAATTTTGTCATTATGTCACATTAGCACTAATTGAGCAAACTCAGATTTAGAGCCTTGTTGTTCTAAATGGAGCATATTTTAAGTTCCAAGAAACACAGACTGTCATTGTGTTTCTTGTGTTAAATTAAACTGCTTACAACTTGTATTGCTATGTCTAAAAGTAACTGGAATTTATAGCTAAAACTTTTCTGAAACTTTTAAGAGAAGTCACAATTATAAACAAAATATTAAGTGCCTGATGCACAAAATTGCTCTTGGGCACAAAAGAGATTACTAATATAATTATAAGCCTTACAGATTAATTGTACTTTAGACTTACATTCTGAGATTATGAAATTGAAGGATATCTGAGTAGCTTAAATGTAACTGTAGCAACCTGTAAAGAAACAACACCCTGAAAGTGTAAAGATGGTTGTGCAATTAAGTGCCATTCCTTCTGAAGAACATACATATGAATTATCAGCATCTATTTTGGGTAGCTTGTAACCATATGTAAACTTCAGCTTCAGAGAACACTATGCCCTATGGAAAGTACACTAAGGTACACACATACACACATTCACTCGCAAACACATTTACATAGTAAAAATAACCTTGTTAACATTATTTTATAAATAGAGATAATTTCTTACTATGTAATTCCAGCTGGTCTCTCTAGATAGACCAGATTGGCCTCCAACTGGCAGATATCTGGATGCCTCCACACCTTAAGCATTGGAATTAAAGACATGTACCACCTCACAGGCAAAAGAGTGTTTTTGTTTGTTTGTTTGTTTGTTTTGTTTTGTTTTGTTTTAAGAATATGGAATCCATTGTATACATATATCATTTGCTAAAGTGTTCTTTAATCTAATATTTTTAACATTTAAATAACCTGTTTCAGAAAAATGTAGGTAGGCCTGAAGGAGAGGATTCAACTTTAATGATGCTGTAGTTACGAACTAGATCACCTCAAAGATAGTTATCTAGAATTGTGGGCATGTTTACATGTCACTTACTATCACATAATATTTACTTTTAAAGATAACTAGATACAAGAACCAGTAATTACAAGAAACATTACAGATGAAGTAATAATATCTGAGAATTTAAATACCTTTGTAATTAACTAATATATGATGAAAATGATGTTTTCAAAAAATTAAGCTCATTCTCAATTTTTGTTTTCTGTGGTTTTTTTTTTGCTGTTGTTGTTGCTACCCAGTCATAGATTATTATCAACAGGGCAGTGATGTACTGTACTTATGGTCAAACAAACATTGAATTTTCAATAGTCATGGCTTATAACATGTGTGTTTCCAGAACTATTACATGCAGTAGTAATTACCATTATGTTAAAAGCATAAGAAAGCTAAAACAGTTTTGCTTAAAATTATTATAACATTCAAATATTTTCTACATCCCAACATTGATGACTTTATTAATCTGGTTTTAAAAGCATTTACATAACAGATTTATTTACCAGAAAACAAAATAACATTAAAAATTAAATTTTATTGGATTTGAAAGAATTAGCATTTTTGTAGTTTTATAATAAAACCATTGTTGATAATATTAAAAAGTCAGCATCATTTGAAATTTACTTAAAATTACAATCCACAGAACTCCATGAACTTGATATATTTTATGTTCTTCTAAGGTTTTCTTAAACTGCGAGCATACTGTCATTATTTTAGGAAAATATGCAAATGATTTTATTATCTGAGAATTAAACATATCTTGTTAAAATAAGCAAGTAATTTACAATTTTAATTACGCAATGTTAAGATTTTAAGTTATTCTATCTAACCAAGGGTAAATAAAATTTCTGAGACGGAAGATCATGAAAAACAAAGCAAAACAAAATAAAACAAAATCACCAGAGTTTAGTAAATTGGAACAGGTGTGGAACCTCAAAAAATAAGAATGGTAATGTTGGGTTTGAGTTAAGCTTTTGTGAAGATAAAATGAATTTGTGACTTGAGCATGAAAAATTTGATGTTAATATTTCTCAAAAAAGGAATTTGAAATGTGAACATATGTGAGGGGAAAAAAAACAGCAAGAATGTCTATGACACTCCTTAATGTCTAAGAATATTTAAGATAGATCATGTTTCTTACCCTAAATGATTTTTGGAAGAGGTAAAACTGTTGTACTTTCTACAACCTTGAACATGCTGCCTAAAGCAGCTTTCTGTTGAACTGTCAACTTTTACTGCATTGTCAAAGGAGATATAATAATGAAATTGGTATTGTTGTGCAAAATTCATTCATATGTGTGGATACACCTGAAGTCCCCTGGCTTCCTACTTTAGTTCTGACATTAATAAGAGAGGCTACTTAGCCAACCTCTCACAGAATTAATGTGAAGTCTACTAATTTTACTATTATGTATATATTCATAAGAAATTAGTGTGTCAAAAAAGTAAGTTCCCTACAACCCACCTACAAAATTTTTGAGCCAAATTTTCTCCTGTCTAAAAGATATACAGGGACAAAACTGAATCGGAGACTGAATGACTAGCTGACCAGTAACTGACCATATTTGGGATACATCCCATGGGCTGGCACTAATCCCTGAAACTATTACTGATACTATGTTGTATTTACAGTCAGGAGCCTATCATGGCTATCCTTAGATAGGCTCTTCTAGCAACTAACTAAAACAAATGTAGACATTTATAACCAAAGTTTGGACTGAAATTGAGGGCCCCTAGGAAAGAGTTAGAGAGAGGGTTGAAGGAACTGATGTGGATGGCAACCCCATAGGTGCCACACCCACTCCAGTGAAGACTGTGTGGCAGTCTCAAAAGCTTGAACGCAGTCCAGAGGCAAAAATGTTTCACAGAAACTTAGCCTCCTGGAACCTTGGCATTCCCATATCATGAATGCTCCAAATTTGACCCTGCAATAGTGTGGAGGATCTTGCATGCTTCTTTGCAGTATTTTACTGGATAGGAGCTAGAAATCTCAGGGCAAGCTTAGCAAAGTGTACTTAGAATTCCCATTACGGGCATGAATGGCAGCTTACATTGCATAATAGTAGAAAGAAGGTGGGTTGTGGTTTTAGGAGGAACTGAAGTATTGTATTATTCATGCAAGGGTTAGTAGAACAGAACTCCTCTGGTAAGTTTTCACTAGGCCCAGAAGAATAGCATAAGTAGGTACTTACTAAGGGACCCTGGTGGTGAGCTTAACAACAGACTAGCATTTCATCAGACCTTTCACCTGGATCCTGTGAATACCTGATTTTAGGTAGGGCTGATCCTATCTCAACTGGAAACTTTGACTGGTTCTTGCCAGTCTTTTTGAATACATTTTTTGTTTTGTGTCAGATAACTTCAATGTACCTTGACTGATGTGTTTTCTTCTGTAATATATAAGTCTGGTGCTTGCTTTGAGAAATTACATTCAGATTCAACACTCCCTTGTGTTAGAATCTGTTTGTCACTTTTTGCTGACTCCCTGCCCACCTGAACTGGGACCCTGATTCTCCCACAGATTGAGGGGCCCACTGAGGCTAGTCTGTGGCACATAGTGCTAACAGTGTCAGCTAACCAGAACCCTTGGGAGCTCTAGTAGACTGAATCACCAACCAAAGAGCATACAGGATGTGCTCCATTTTTCCTGCCTCATAAGTAGCAGAGGGTTGCCTTGTCTGGCATCAGTGAGAAAGGATGTTCCTAATTCTATAGAGACTTGATGTTCCAGGATTAGAGGATAGGAAGGGGCAAAGGGAATTGACAGAAGAACTCTCTAAGGGGGAAACATTTGGGATGTAAATAAATAAACTAATAAAAAAGTAATCTGCACTCTTATTTACACTAATTAATTGATGTAAATGTCAATGGGAAATGTATGAAGGACATGATTGTGTCTTTATGTATGTGTGTGTGTGTGTGTGTGTGTATGTGTTTATAAAGAAATAGAAAATTATGTCATCAAATAAAAAAAAAAAACCTCCAGTCATCTCTGTTAGTATGGATGAGTTTACAGTTTATTGTAAGTGAAATAAACCACAGGTAGAAAGCTAGACACCACAGTATCTCAGGATGGTAAAATATAAGACAGTTGATGTCTTGCTATTGAAAGTAGAATACTGTTGAAGAGAGTTAAATAGTTAAATATAATTAGTGTTCCTTTTCTTAGAAGCATGGATGCTGTTAAAAACAAAACATTTTCTAACAAGTTCTGAAAGAGCATCTCATGTGAGCCCCATAAAAAAAGATGATACAAGTTCAAGATAAAGATCTGATCATTGTCTGGCAAATGAAAAATTTCACACCCCATTCCCTAAGTTTCCTCATGTTCAATCTTCACGTTTTATTTCATGTAATTCTTTTCCTATTTTTGCCACACACAGTCAGTTTAATAGCCATTTCTGTTTTCCAGAATCTTCCTATGCTATCTACTCAATTCTGTTCAGGGGTCCTTAATCTTGTCCTTTCTCAGGCAATTTTCATTTTGTTTCATTTTCCCACAGGTGCTGAGAATTCAACCTAGGTCTTACCCAAAGGAGGTGAGGGTTCCATCACTGAATTACAAATGAGACTGTACCATTCTGTTCTCTAAAATCATTTTGCTTTCCAGGAACTAAGACAAAGTTTAAATCATATTATTTTAACCCATGAACTACCAGCCATCATCATCTGCTGCTCTGTCTCCCCACAAGCCAGTCAGGTGCCTCAGCATTTCACTGCTGCCCTGTGGGTGCCAGAGGTCACCCCAATCTTAAATCAACCTGCCTCATTTTAATTTCTTATAGTTCAGTAAAAACTCAGTGAAATAAAATAATTCAAGAATACAATTGTCTATAGAAAACATTTACAGAAAATCAGTTAATAAATGAGTAATCCAAAGCCTGGCTGGGTTGGTATACTCTTTTAATCCCAGTACTCAGAGACAAAGGCAGGTGCATCTTAGTTCGAGGCCAGCCTTGTCTATTAGGATTCTGTCTAAGCTCCACCCCACAGTTACCTGGCAATAGCCAGGCATGCCCCTCCCCACAGTTACCTGGCAACAGCCAGGTAGGCCTGGTCCACTATAGGAGGAGTTGCTTGCCCCCTTCTCTCTCTTGCTCTCTTACTCTTGCCTCTTGACACTTATTCTTTCTCTCTCTCCATTACCTTTTCCCCTCTCCGTGTAGTTATGGCTAGCTTCTACTTCTCTACTCTCTCCTTCTACCTGCCTTTCTCTGCCTCTACTACCTTTTTAATTCCCCTCAACATCCTCTAAATAAACTCTATTTACTATATCATCATGTGGCTGGTCTGTCAGAGGGAAGGGCTGACTTGGCATGGGCCTGCTGAAACATCCTCTTTCTCCATACCTCACCACACCCTCATAGAACATAAATTAATATTCCTTTTTCTCTTTATAATCACAGCATTGTCTACAGAGTGGAGTTCCGGATTCCAAAGCAAAAATGTTTGTCTCATTTAAAGATTTTAAAAATTGCCTTTACACAGAGTAAGAGGAAGTCAGATGAACAAATAAAGAGGCACATAGGAAGTAGAAGGGATATTCAAGTGGAGTGGTTTTTTGGAGCAAGAAGGAGAACTTACTTTGGAAATGTAGACTGAAAAGGAAGGTAAGCTGGATGCTTTCTCTGCCTTTCTGAGGTAGCAAACTTTCACTCTAGCATCTAGCTCCCAACTCTTTATTAATAAAAACAAATGTTTGAGGTATTGTTTAAAAAACAACAACAGCAGCAATAACAACAGATTCCTGTGGTCTGTGTTCTATCCATGGTCCATAACTGTACCTGGATAACATGAAACTCCATGATCAAAATAAAACAAATCAAAGAAAAAAGAAAGAAAAAAAAAGAGATGATTAAAAGACAGGAAGAAGGAAAGAAAGAAAGAAAGGAAGGAAGGAAGGAAGAAAGAAGGAAAGAAAGAAAGAAAGAAAGAAAGAAAGAAAGAAAGAAAGAAAGAAAGAAAGAAAGAAAGAAAGAAAAAGAAACAGTCCAGACAGGAGTCTATAAGAGAGTCCTATTCACAGACTATATGAAGCTCAAGAAAAAGGAATACCAAAGTGTAGATGATTCAGTCCTTCCTAGAAGAAGGAACAAAGCCGGGTGTGGTAGTGCATGCCTTTAATCCTAACATTTGGGAGGCAAAGGCAGTCGAATTTCTGAGTTCAAGGCCAGGCTGGTCTACAGAGTGAGTTCCAGACAGTCAGGGCTACACAGAGAAACCCTGCCTCGAAAACCAAAATAAAAAGTAAATAAAAAATAAAAATAAATAAGTAAAGATAAAAAAAGGAGGAACAAAATACTCATGGGAAATATGGTGACAAAATGTGGAATAGACACTGAAGGTAAGGTCACCCAGAGACTGCCCCACTTGGAGATCCATCCCATATACAGTCACCAAACCCAGACACTATTGTGGATGCCTATGCTTCTCCCCACAGCCACATTGCAAGATAGCTCAGCTCACTATAAAAGGGGCTGCTTGGCCCCTCCTCTCTCCCTTAAGCTCTCACGTTTTTTACTCTCATCTCTAGCCCTCCTCTCTCTCCTTTCCCCCTTCTCTCCACATGGCCATGGATGGCCTCTCTCTTTCTTTTACATTCTCTTTCTCTTTGACTTTCTACAATAAAGCACTAAAACCATATACTGTCTCTGTGCACCAAGGCCTGCTGTGCTTGAAAGATGGAATAGGCTTTTCCCTAAAGAGGCATATCTAACCTCCTGCTGGAAGGCCTTCCTGCACTCCAGTCATGGAAGGGCCCAAAGATTCTCACCCATGAGGGAACCACCCAGCACCCCTCTCTCCATGCCCTCTACTCTCTTTGGCCTGGGGATGACCGAACCACCCCCTGGAGGCTCCACTTTGTTCTCCATTCTTCCATGGTGCCCAGTAGTATTTGGAATAACCGAGACTGAGAACCTGTTATCTCTGGCCTCCATCAGGCCCAGAAACCTCAGACTGCCCCTTGTCCATTCCCCAAGGGGTTGGGCTCATGGCTTCCCACAGTCAGACACCCACCCAGGGCCATGAGGAAAGTGTGTGGGACTCCTCTGTGTCTGTCACCCAGAGAACCAGAAATCTGGCTAGACACGGGGTTTTTTCCCACTCTCTTTATTCCCCCATGCCTGCTGCCAAGAAGTACTTGCGGACAAGAGCCTAATATAGCTGTCTCCTGAGAGGCACTGCCAGAGCCTGACAAGTACAGAGGCAGATACTTGCAGTCAACCATTGGACTGAACACTGGGTTCCCAATGGAGGAGTTAGAGAAAGGACTGAAGGAGCTGAAGGGGTTTGCAACCCCATAGGAAGAACAACAATATTAACCAACCAGAACCCCCAGAGCTCCCAGGGACTAAACCCCTAACCAAGGAGTACGCTTGGAGGGACCCATGGCTACAGCCACATATGTAGCAGAGAATAGCCTTGTCGGGCAACAATGGGAGAAGAGGCCCTTGGTCCTGTGATGGCTCCATGTACCAATTTAGGGTAATGTGAAGGAGGGGAGGCAGGAGTGGTTGGGTGTATGTGGTTACACCCTCATAGAAGCAGTGGGAGTGGGATGTAATAGGGGGTTATTGGGGGTGGGTCAGAAAGGATAGCATTTGAAATGTAAATAAAGAAAATATTCAATTTAAAAAAAAGGAAATTAACTTAAAATGGATCATTGAGATGTAAAACTATTTTATGAACTCTGAAATATCCAGAATAAAACTTAAAAGAAAAAAAATGAATTGTGACAGAGATGCTGAGGTGTGGGTCTTCTAGATTGAAGGCTTCTGAAAAGGGATTGGGTGGGAAGAGACTCAGTTGTTGTCATGGGTTCGGTTATTTGGAGTTTGGCTACCTTGCAGTCAGAGTATGGGTATAATAAATTGGTCATGGTGTATTTTTATTTTCTTTTTAGGAGAAGGACACAAGAGTTGGTGTGGACCTGAGAGGGATGGGAAGTACCTGTGATCATGATGTATGGTATAAAATTCCAAATAATTAATAAAAATATGTTGGAGAAAAAGGAAATAAAATGAATAAAATTTTTATTCATCAATATTTTTTTATCAATTTTAGCATAATGAATACCTGTAGAATCCTCAACTAAACAGATAATGAAGACTTTTCTTTGCTACCCACATTTCCTGTGCCTCTTAATCACCCACATTTCCCCCATCCCAAGTTTCCAATGATTTTTCTTCCTATATTTAGACTAAATTTAAAATATTCTCATATATGTGGATATTTTATTAGTATTGAGGTTATTTATATATATTCATGAATGTCCACATACAAACATACATATTTATAATTACTTTCTCTTTTTTTTGTTTGGTTCTCTATCTCACTCTCATAAAAATGTTTAGAGTTTCATCATTTAGTTCTTGCTGGCCTTGACCATCATGTGATAGCACCTTGTTAGACACCCAACTACTGGGAAGACAGCTGTGTACTGCTATGCTCAGCTTATAGAGTACATTACCATCTTTTAAAAAATCTCTTCTGATTGATTTAAGCTTGAAATTTATTTTGTCTTTTATTAGGATCACAATATTTGCTTGCTTCTTTGTCAGAGTTGATCTGAGTGCTTCTTTCCCATCTTTTCACTATAAGTATTTCCTAACTTCAAAGCTGAGTTTCATGTATTTAACAGATTTTATGTGTTAAGGCATTCAGTTATTATATGTCTCTTGAGTGGAGTATTGGAGGACATTAATATTTAAAGATGCTATTGGAAGATGTACATTGACTGCAACCATTATTATTGGCTTTGTTGTTTATATTCTCAGTCATATTTTCTGTTTTGGTAATTACAGCTTCATTTCCTCTTTTTCTATAGTTCCTTGGCTATGCTAATTCCTCTCTTCTGTCTAAGGTATTGCTTTCTGAATTCTTTTTAGTGGTGGTATGCTGTAGATGAGTTCTCTTAATTATTTTGAATTATGGGAAATTTCCTTTCTCTTTCAATTCTGTCTGATTATTTTGCTAGGCATAGTTGTCTAGGTTAGTAGTCATTGGATTTTAAAATGCATTTCTCTAGGCTTTTCTGAAGGTCTATGTTTTCACAGAGAAAATAATTATTCTTATGAGTTTGGCTTAATGTCTGATTTGTGTGTTTTCTGAGTTCTGAAACTTGATACACTTTGTTTTGTGTATTAAATATTATGAATAGTTAATTATTATGTGGTTTTCTTTTCTATTGCCAGACTGTCTTTACCTGCCAGCTTCAAACAATGACCCAGGGACATTTTATTATTTATGAAAGCTTAGGCCTTATGACTTAAGCTTGTTCCTAACTACTTCCTATAATTTAATAACTCCTCTATACTAACCCATATTTGTCACATGGACTGTTATCTCTCTGCCAGTTCCCATATACTCAACTTCCACTATGTAGGTGGGCAGGGAGGAATTCTAGTGCCTGACTCTTTCCCAGAGTTCCTATCTCAGCTGGGAAGTTTTGCCACTCCTCTCACGTCATCCTTTATCCTTCAATTCTGTCAGATTATTTTGCTAGGCACAGTAGTCTAGATTGATAGTTATTGCATTTTAAAGTGGATTTCTCTAGGCATTTCTGAAGGTCTATGTTTTCCCTGTTCTTTATTAAACCAATGAAAAGATGATGGAGAAGAATGTTTACAAAATACTTAGGCAAGTGATGATCCAATGAAAATAATAATGCCAAGATCTGGTCTGCACTATACTCTGTGCTAGTACATAAGTCAATCTTTGAATAATACAAAGACAACTTTTACTAACAGCAAAAAAAAAAAAAAAAAAAAAAAAAAAAAAAAAAAAAAAAAAAAAAAAAAAAAAAAAAAAAAAGAAAAAAAAATGATCCCAACATTTTCTCAGACTTAACATTTGGGATTGTGTTCTTTCTATATCTCTATCAGTATGTCTTTTCTTAGTTTGAGGAAGTTTAACTCAATGATCTTATTACAAGTCCTGTCTCTTCCATTTATTTTTTTTAGTTCAAATTTCACTTCAGGCTGAGTTTTCTTTAATATTTCTCTATCTTTATTGAACAATTAAAAATGTATAACAATTATTTCCTGTAATAAATAAAAAGCAATGGAATTAAATATCTCTCAGACTATATTTCTTTAACTCCATTTAGTCAAATGTCCTTTAAAAATGCCATAAAACAATGTGATTATCATAACTCTATTTTAATCACTTAAAGGAGAAAAGGAAAAAAAGAACTGGAAGCAAGAAGGTAATTTTTGCTTAATCTTAATATTTATGCCTAACCACACTGTGGGTTGAAGGGATGAAGACTCCTAAGTTGTTTATTTTATTCATTTGTAAAATGAAGGAAAGGAAATTTCCAAGATATCTGTTTTAGAATCTCCTCAAACAATTGTAACTATACCAAATTCATTTTCTAAGCTTCTGGATGTGATATATAGACTTTATCTGGGGATTCTGTGATAATGTTCGGTGATGATTTCTAGAACATTACTAACTCCTTCAAAAACATTTCTTCACTTGACAGATTTTCCTCTCAAACTGATTGCATCAGATATCTTTAGAGTAACAAAACTTATGTAATAAATCTCTCTCTGTGTATATTTATTTCTATATAAATATATCATATAGTTCTATATACATTCTAATTTCTATATATTTCTACACATATTTTAATAAATATCATATATACTTTTAGGCTGTGTTCCAGCTAATCAAACAATGACTAACTCTGAACAGTAGGTCTAAGAATCTAGTATTGTTTATTCCTTATAACTGAAGGACTCAACTGGTCTTCAATATATGCTAGAATCCCAAAGAAGTAAACTCTAAGCCTAGATAGGGAATGGACTTACTGTTGAAGGCAAGAAGGCAAAGAGAAAGTCTTCCTACTTCCATGCTTGTAGAACATGAGGCCAAGATTAGACATGTACCTTTCCACCTTAAAAGTCCAGATTAGAAGTAAACCTCCTACTCCTAGTAATTAAATAAGCAAATAATCCCTCATGGTGTTCCCTACCTATTTGGGGGCTTTAGTTAATTCCAGATGTAATCAAGTTGATAACCAAATTATTTATAACACTGATCCTTTGAAAGCAAGTATTATGTTTTAGAAATATATAACAAAACATCTTTCACATAAAACTATGGGATATTTTAATGAGTTGAATTTTTGTGCATTATATTCACCATTCTGAAAACTCCTTACTACAGTATTATAACGTTAAAAATATTTATATTTCTTCTGTTCCTTATCTTTTTAAAAAAAAAACTTTTTGAAAAATCAAATGATTGTAAATGTTGCCCTATTTTTCTTTCATCTCTCTGACTTGAAATTTTTGAAAGATATGCTACTAGATTTTTTCCCAAGGATTATTTTCAAGTGTGCCATTGATAGTGGCTGAATTTTCCATGACTTCTGGTAAATGGCTACAAAGGCTTCACAGGAACACTCCTGAAAGCCACCTCTCCAGGTTTGTAAGCAAAAATATTTTGTTGGTGTGTTGTATCTCTGTATTTTAAGAACAGAATAAAGCAGACTTTGAACTTTGTATGTCATGAAACTGTATTTCACTTGTGAAATCTCAATAGACTAGATTCTTTATTGATCTAAACAAACCTAAATGAAATATACGAACATACTGAATGTGTAGAATGTCTAATGATTCTGAGAGCATATTCTTTAAAATTTTATCCCACTAATTACACTCAGTCAGTTTTGTGGACAATTCTTATTTCATCTAAGTTTAGTTAATTCATGTAATTTTTTTCTATGTTTCTTTAAACAAATTCAGGATGCAGTGAGTGCTTACTTGTGAGATGGCTACTAGGCTTGTGTGTGATATAATTAGAAACTATGTTCTTTGCCATTGTGGAAGTTCTTGTTAAATAAGTGGCATAAAATACATGTTTTATAAATATCCTAGTTAGTGAGAGTATTCAGAATGTATGAAACCAAAATTTCACCCTCACTTAAAGAAAATGTTAGATAAAAAGAAAATTCTTGTTGGCCTTGAGACATCTACAAACATACTATACGTTAACTTATTTTAAATTAATGTAGAATTATTTTTAATACTTGATTGAAATATTTTACTTTAGCTATGTTTACTTTTAGTCCTTATATGTTATATTGTAAGATCCTAAAATGAATAGATAATATTTGAGTTTTAACTTTGTTTCATGAATTTTTGAATGAGAGACATTGTACTATATCATCAAAATGTATACCATAGGAAATATCTCGAGTCCTGTGTGTTTCTGCGCCACGCCACTTGTGTGTTTCTGCGTGGGCAGAAAACACCTTGGACTGGGTTCGTACTGAAGGCTAAACATCCTAAGATAAGAATGGGCTGCAAGGAAAATCGAATGCCCTGGCGGTTTGCGCTGATCAGAGCATTATTTATTAATCAGACAAGGAAGGACCCTCAGCCCTCCCCCGAGTCTCTCTGTCTCTCTCTCTGGCACACGGTCAGATCATGAGCTGAGCTGTGTCTGGAAGGTGGGTCCGAACGAGTGGGAGGTGATGACTTTAGTGGTTGGTCTGTCACTGGGCAGTGACAGTGGGCGGTGATGACGACAACGTAGGGCGGTCTGATGACACTGCATTTTGGGAGATCTGGGGAGGTCCTCTTAGCGCCAATCCTGTCTGTCTGCAAGGGGCGCAATANAATGCTTAGAGGGAGAGTGGTTAGTGGAGGTGAGAGATTCCAACATAGTCCTATATTGAGTAGATAGGGAAAGATTGGGCAGCCTTGTGTAGTCCCTGATTTTGGTGGGATTGCTTCAAGTTTCTCTCCATTTAGTTTGATATTGCCTACTGGTATGCTTTTATTATGTCTAGGTATGGGCATTGAATTCCTGATCTTTCCAAGATTTTTAACATGAAAGGGTGTTGCATTTTTGTCAAATGCCTCTTCAGCATCTGGCATCAAGGGGAGATGATAACCTGGGTCCTGAGGAGGCTTGATTCCCCAGTGTAGAGGAATGCTAGAGCTATGAGGCAGGAATGGATGGGTGGATGGGGGAACACCCTTATAAAAGCAGGGGGAGGGAGATGGGATAAGGGATTTGCAGAAAGAAAACTGGGAAGGGGTATAACATTTATATAAAAATAAAAGAACAAAATAAAAAAGTTCTCATTTATGACAGCAAAAAACAAATTTCTTGTGATATTATTTTTAAAATTAGATATTAGATCAGTTTCTTCTGAGTTTGTGGTAGTGTTTTTCCCTTCCAAGTGTAAATCAGAAAAAATCTTATAGTGTTTGCAGAATTAACGTCTAGTAAACGTCACAAAGGCTGTTTATGATTTCAGGATTGGGCTCTCAGTATGCTAATGATTCCTCTAAGAAATGCAAAGCAATTTAAATATAATAAAGAAAATGCTTATCATAGAAACAGCAGTGAAAACCCACAGTTTAATCCTTCTCCCATTTTATGTTTTATGTTGTAATTTTAAAGAGACTTGATTGGATTCAAGTGGGGAACGTCTTACTGAAATGAAGATAACGACTCATGTGGAATAATTTGCTTTCCTCCAAATAAGCCAGAGTAATTGAAAATTGTGGCTTTAGGGGTTAAGTTTAACTGCCTTTAAAATTATCCTTTCATTGTTGACTAACTATTCAAATGAGTTCTGACTAAAAGCAGTCACCCTTTACAAAGGCTTTTGACCAATGTCACCAGATGTCAGGTGTTTTCATCTATGTTTGTGCCCAGCATCTGGCTGATTGAATGACATGAACACATTATGAGTAGACAAAGAAGTTATTATCAAATCCCTGTGAATCTGACTTACACATGTAATGTCCCTGACCTTTGAAAAATATGTTGCTATTCCAAATATCAGAAACAAATCTGACACCAACTTTTCTCACTAAACAACATTCATATATATTTAATATTAAAGAATCTAATGAAGATTAAGAATATGAATCTCAAAATAATGGCTAGTTTCTGGGAACCTGTTATGGCAGAAAGCACTTATCAACGCCAAAAGACAAACAGGGAACAGATTCTGATGAAATTGCATTAGGGTCTTTATTTAGAAACTGGAACTTGGGTCACACTGCTGTCTCGGACAGCTGAGTGAGAGGGTGCAGCTCTGAGCTCTTAGGGGGACACAGCTTTATAAAAAAATAATGAGCCAGTGAGGGGAGTTTAGCCTGGCAAGTATCTAATTGAATAACTATTGTGTGCCCACAGGTTGGGGCTCTGAAGTGAGACTATACAATCATAAAATGTCTGAAAGTACAACTGAAAAAATCAGACTAATACTCGATTAACTGTTGCTGAGAAGTAGCTAGATGGTAACTCTGACTAGGGGCAAGCTGTGAAGTCCTTTCTGGTACATGGGTATAGCTTGGGTTCTGCTACAGGTCAAGTTCTCTCTCTCTCTCTCTCTCTCTCTCTCTCTCTCTCTCTCTCTCTCTCTCTCTTTCTTTAAGATGGAAGCCATTTCCAAGATGGTATAGGTTTGGCCACAGATCTAGAGAAGACCTACATTGCTGAAAGCCTGTGTTCCTTTCAGGATGATGCTCTTCAGAGAATGAGGTCCAGGACCCTCAGCACCATGCAGCTTTATTACATAGTTGCCCAAAAGGAATGAATGTTTTGGGGAAGGTTGGCAACTGGAGGACTGATTAAATGCCGCTTACTCAAATTTCACAGAAGCCAGTATATTTGGTGTATAGTTCTCCAAGAAAATGTTGCTGTGTCCAGTGATGCTCATCTTGAGCTATGAACTTACAATGGTACTGCTGCTGTTTTTCTGTTGAGGTATTCTAGTGTAGGGCTTTATGGGTGGGTCACCTTTATTATTCTTTACTCACTTCTGGAGAACATATAAGGGGGGATTGAAACATATATTTCCATTATGCACACTTCTCACAGGCAAAAGTTATCAAGGGTGTTACACAGCAATAGAATGACCTGGTAACTTTTGCTGTTTCTTTTTTTTTCTTTTTTTTTTTTTTTTAGAAAGGGAACGCTTATTGATGTTCTGGGTGCAAGGACCCCTTCACAATGATGCCTGAAGTACAGTGATTGGTGGCATTTGAGTAAACAGTCAGGAGAATAATTATGAAAGAGCTCACAGGGAAAGCATATCCTCTCTAGAAATATGTTGTATTTAGAAGAAGGAATGTGACATCCCAAATTCCATCAAAACAGCCAATGGAAACAAACAAACAAACAAACCAAAAAGCCAAAACCAACAAAAAAAAATCTCTCTCTCTTTCCCAACACACTCTCATGATGGCCTTGAATGCCACCAATTCCCAATGGACTAGCAGCATGTAGTCACCTTTCTATAGGTTAATGCAAACAATGGCTTCTCCTTCTAAAAAACAATTGATTATTCATTTTTATACTTTCTTAATAATCACAGCTGGAGATATTGATGACTATCTCCAGTTTAATTTCCAGAGCTTACATTTTTTTCTGAAAAAAAAAATAAAGAAACAAACAAAACTATTTTCTGGTCAGGTTTAAAAGAAAAAATAAATAATAAACAAAATCATTCTTCAGTTGAGGAACATCTGTGTTGTTTCCAGCTTCTGGCTGTCACAAATATGGCTGCTATAAATATGATAGAGCACATATATGTTCATGAGTAGCACTATTTGCAGTTGATATGATAGTATTCATAAGTTACCCCCAAAAGTCTACCAGAGAACTCCTACAGATGATGAACAACTTCAGCTAAGTGGAAGGATACAAAATTAATTCAAGCAAATCAGTAGCTTTCCATTACAAAAAATTATAAGCAGGCTGAGAAAGAAATTAGGGAAACAGCACCCTCCTCGATAGCCACAAACAATATAAAATATGTTACCAAGCATGTGAAAGATCTGGATGACAAGAACTTCAAATCCCAGCCCCCCCCCCCCCAAAAAAAATCAAAGGATACCTCAGAAGATGGAAATATCTCCCATGCTTATGGATTGGTAAGACTAACATAGTTGAAATGCCCATCTTACCAAAGCAAACAACAGATTCAATGCAATCTCTATCAAATTCCCAACAGAATTGGTCACAGACAGGGAAAGAGCAATTCTTACCTTCATATGGAAAAACAAAAAACCCAGGATACCCAAAACTATTCTCAACAATAAAAGAACTTCTGAAAGAATCACTGTCCTTGAGGTAAGAAATTTAATCCACTGTTAGGACAGAGAATTCCAAGGAATCTCACTCTTTGCACACTGTCTTGCTGGTGGTTTCTGTGTTTGTTCCCATCTGCTGGAAGAGGAAGTTTCTTGGTCACTGGGCAAACCATTGTTCTTTAAGAATAACAGAATGTCTCTGGATAGTCCATCCTTTCATCTTAGCTCTAAATTTTGTCTCTGTACTTATATCCTTTTGTGGGTATTTTGTTCCTTATTCTAATGATATAGCAGCCTCTTGTGAGGCTATGCCAGTGCCTGGCAAACACAGAAGTGGATGCTCACAGTCAGCTATTGGATGGAACACAGGGCCCCCGATGGAGGAGCTAGAGAAAGTGCCCAAGGAGCTGAAGGGGGCTGCAACCCTATAGGTGGAACAACAATACGAACTAACCAGTACCCCCTGAGCTCGTGTCTCTAGGTGCATATGTAGCAGAAGATGTCCTAATAATCGGCCATCATTGGGAAGAGGCCCCTCGGTCTTGCAAACTTTATATGACCCAGCACAGGGGAATGCCAGGGCCAAGAAGTGGGCGTGGGTGGGTAGTGGAGCAGGGATGGGTGGAGGGTATAGGGAACTCTTGGGATAGCATTTGAAATGTAAATAAAGAAAATATCAAATAAAAAACATTTAAAAAAAAGAATAACAGAATGTGATTGGTAGTCATTTTATGACTACATTCTTTAATTAGCAGTATTTAATTTTCCACTGGGTAACTGGCCTTTCTGTTCTCAGGTTCTTGGCCATTTTAATCAGTGTCAGAAATGAGTTCTGTCTCTCTGAGACAGAACCTTAAATCCCACAGTCTTTATTCCCCAATAGTCCCACTGCATTATGGAGGCAGGGTTTTTGTTTTGTTTTGTTTTGTTGTTGTTTTTGTTTTGTTTTTTTATTTTTTGTTATTTATTTATTTATTTATTTATTTATTTATTTATTTATTTATTTATTTATTAGCTGAGTCTCTGTTCACCTTTCTTCCTTGGTTGCATGCAGACAACCTTCACATACAAGTACATACAGTAAAGGTAGACAGCTCTAGTTAGACATCCAATTGACTTGTCCATGTTTAATGAATTGTATAGGAAATGTATTCAGGAACTGGGCTTTCCCATCAATTTTAATGTGAGCAACTGATAACCTGGACGCCTGTGTTGTTTGGGCATCTTCTTTAACAAATCTATTCTATGAAACCTATTCTCAGTACTTGATGCTTCATTTCATGATGAGAAATGTCTAGATGGGGCTAGATTTTCACTGGTATTTGGCAATTTCATATAGATCTCTTTCATACATGTAAATATTTTAGGGAGTTTTTAATTGTATTAGGGTGATATACAACCCCTCAAATGGCTAAGATACTGTAAGCTAAAGAATTTCTGTCATTATTCCTCTTTTTAGCCTGAAGAAATATATTGATCTGTTCTCAACTTTGTCTCTTTCCACAGTTGTCTTATTCCAACTGTAGTTTTTTCCTTAATTACTTCATTTGGTTATTTCTTTTATTTCAGTAAAACATGTAAAATCAATTTCACTTTACTACTCTTTGTCTGATTTTACTGATAAAACAATAATGGCTTATTTGCTTGATTTCCTTAATTACTTAATTTGCTAGGACATGATTTTCTTCAAATCTGAAATTTTTCTGATTGACTTAAGTTTTAAGAACATTGTACTATTTCTTGAATACTCCTGCATTTACATTAAGTAAATCAATTGTTTGAAACATTCCATTTGAAACAATGTGTGTGATATATTGTGAGATTTCTTGATGTTTTTCTTTAATTATCAGACAGTTATTTTTGTTTTGCTCAGGGCTGATAGATGTATTGAAGAGAAATTGTTAACAATTAAGCTTTATATCTATGTATGAAAAAAATCAACATTAGAGAAAATTTTACTAGAAAATGAGAAATGTACTCCTCTAACAACTGACTCTTCTTTTACATTGTGTCTTGAATAGGTTAAGATGGACTTTTCCACCAATGGGAGGAGAGGCCCTTGGTCTTTCGAAAATCATATGCCCCAGTACAGGGGAATGCCAGGGCCAGGAAGTGGGTGTAGTTGGGTTGGAGAGCAGGGTGTGGGGAAGGTATAGGGGACTTTCAGGATAGCATTTGAAATGTAAATGAAGAAAATATCTAATAAAAAATAAAAATTGTATATTTTATCTCTTTACATTTCAAAAGTTATCTCACTTTCCAGTTTTCACTTTATAAACCCCATTTCCCATCCCCCATTACCTTACTTCTATGAGGGTGCTTCCCCATCAATCCACACCCACCTCACTGCCCTAGCCTTCCTCTAACCTGGGGCAACAAGCCTTCACAACACCAAAGGCATCCCTTCCCACTGATGCCAGATAAGTCCCCTTCAGATCCTTCTGTCCTTCCCCTAACTCCTCCATTGGGGTTACCATGCTCTGTTTGATGGTTGGCTGTGAGACTTTGCATCTCTATTTGTCAGTATGTGGCAGAGCCTCTCATGGGACAGGTATACCAGACTCTTGTCAGCAAGCACTTCTAGGCATCCACAATAGTGTCCGAGTTAGGTATCTGCATGTGGGATGGATTCCCAGGTGGGGCAGTTTATAGATAGCCTTTCCTTCAGTTTCTGATTCACTTTTTCCCTGTATTTCCTTTAGACAGGAGCAATTCTGGGTTAAAATTTTGGAGATGGGAGGGTGACCCCATCCCTCAATCAGGGGACCATACCTAACCTCTGGATATGGTCTCCACAAGTTCTCCCTCCTCTTTGTGGGGTATTACAACTAATGTCATCCCTGTAGGGTCCTGGGATGATCTTGCTTTTCTGACATCTGGGAGTTTGTGGTTGCTATCCCCAGTTCCATATCCCCTATTGCTACATACCTGTTTAATTTCCTAACGCTCTGTATATCTCCTATATCTGATTCTTCCCCTCTTTTTCCCCTCCCTCTCTTTTCTTCCTCCCAAGTCCCACCCACCCTCTACTTCCCTTGATTAATTTTTCCCCCTTATAAGTAGGACTGAGTTATCCACTCTTCAGTCTTGCTTCCTCTTGAGCTTCATGCAGTCTGTGAATTGTACACTCTTTGCCTAATATCCACTTATCAGTGAGTGCATATCATGTGTGTTTTTTTGTGACTGAGTTACATCATTCAGGATGATATTTTCTAGATTCATCCATTTGCCTGTGAGTTTCATGAAGTCATTCTTTTAACTGAGTAGTATTCCATTGTCTAAATGTACCACATTTTCTGTATCCATGACTCTGTTGAGGGACATCTAGAATGTTTCATAACTTCTGTTAATTTCATTGTGTCTCTGTTTAGTTTCTGTTTCCATGATCTGTCCATTGCTGAGAGTAGGATGTTGAAGTCTCCTATTATTATTGTGTGAGGTGCAATGTGTTCTTTGAGCTTTATGAATGTGGGTGTCCTTGCATTTGGAGCATAGATGTTTCAGAATTGAGAGTATATCTTGGGTAATTTTCCATTTGATGAGTATGAAGTGTCCGTCCTTATCATTTTTTGATAACTTTTGGTTGAAGGTCAATTTTATTTGATATTAGAATGGCTACCCCACTTTGTTTCTTGAGACCATTTACTTGGAAAATTGTTTTCTAGACTTTCACTCTGAGGTAGTGTCTGTCTTTGTCACTGAAGTGTGTTTCCTATTTGCAGCAAAATTCTGGGTCCTGTTTATGTGTTCAGTCTCTTAGTCTAAGTTTTTTTTAATTAGGGAATTGAGTCCGTTGATGTTAAGAAACATTAAGGAACAGTGATTGTTGCTTCCTGTTATTTTTGTTGTTGGCTATGGAATTTGTTTTTGTGGCTGTCTTATTTTGAATTGTTGAAAGATTACTTTATGCTTTTTCTAGGGTGTAGTTTCCCTCCTTGTGTGTAGGAGTTTCCATCTATTATCTTTTGTAGTATTGGATTCATGGAACAATAATGTGTAAATTTGGGTTTGTCATGGAATATCTTAGTTTCTCTATCTATGGTAATTGGGAGTTTTTCTGGATATAGTATCCTGGGCTGGCATTAGTACTCCCTTAGGATCTGTATAAGATCTTCCCAGGATCTTGTGGCTTTCATAGTCTCTGGTGAGAAGTCTGATATAATTCTGATAAGTCTGCCTTTATATGTTACTCGACCCTTTTCCCTTACTGTTTTAATATTCTTTGTTTTGTGAATTTAGTGTTTTGACTATTATGTGATAGGAGGTAATTCTTTCCAGGTCTAATCTATTTGGAGTTCTGTAAGCTTCTTGTATGTTCCTGGGCATCACTTTCTTTAGCTTAAGGAAGTTTTCTTCTATAATTTTGTTGAAGATATTTACTTGCCCTTTAATTTGGGACTCTTCACTCTCTTCTATACCTATTATCCTTAGGTTTGGTCTTAGGTTTCCTGGATGTTTTGTGTTAGGATCTTCTTGCATTTTGCATTTTCTTTGATGGTTGAATCGTCGTTTTCTGTAGTATCTTCTGCAATCTGTAGTTCTCTCTTCTTTCTTTTGTATTCTGTTGCTGATGTTTGTATCTATTACTGCTGATCTCTTTCCTAGGTTTTCTATCTCCACACTTTTCTCTCTTGGTGATTTCTATATTGTTTCTATTTACATTTTTAGATCCTGGATGGTTTTGTTCAATTCCTTCACCTCTTTGGTTGTGGTTTGTTTATAATTCTTTAAGAAATTGTGTGTGTGTGTGTGTGTGTGTGTGTGTTTGTGTGTTCATGTGTGTGCTTTTCCTCTTTAAGTGCTTCTACATGTTTACCTGTGTTCTCCTATATTTCTTTAAGGGAGCTATGTGATTTAAATAAGAGTTTTTCTTTCATGGTGAGTTGGGGTATCCAGGGCTCACTGTGGTGGGAAAACTGGGTTCTGATGATGCCAAGTACCCTTTGTTTCTTTTGCTTATGTTCTTGCCTTAGCCTCTTGCCATTTGTCTATTTCTGGTGTTAGCTGATCTTGCTGACTCTGACTGTGGCTTTTACCTCCTATAAGCCTGTATGTCTGCACTCCTGGGAGACCATTTTTCTTTTCTGGGAGGAATTTGGTTATGGAGAGCTGTTGCACAGGGTCAGCTCTGGGATTCAGACAGAAACTGGAAGTATCCTGTCCCCGGCTTTTCCTTGGTTCCTGTGTTTTGAGGGATATGGGCAGTTTCCTCTTGGGCCAGGAATTTGTGCAGAAGTGGTGGTCTTACCTGTACTCTCAGGTGTGTCAGTACTCTGGGGACAGTAGGTCTCTCCTGGCAGGAGTTGAGTATGGAGATGTGACACAGGGTCAGCTCCAGGGTGTAGACAGAAATCAGAAGGGTTGAGATGGTCTTTTAATTGGAATTCTAATCAATAATGATTTCATAATTGTGACAAGATTTAGTTTCTTATTTTACAATGTTTTTATTTAACTCCTCTTAATGATTCAATAGAAACAAAATGATTTTCTTTCTGGGGATTAACATAGGGATATGGGCAAATTGAAGAGTATAGTGGGAAGGTTAATCCAATTCAAGGATACATGACAATGTCTTCTGAAAACACAGTAGTTACAAGCCAATTCATGATACAACTTTTTAAAAAATGATTTGAAAACAGATATCCCACATGAGTGGTCAATGCTTTATCTGGTTAAAGACAATGATTACCTTTCTTTAAGTTATCATTTATGAAGAACCCAGAGGCATACAAGGTGGTACAAGCTCTTGCTGTTCTCTATGTTATCCAAAATCCAGGGATGGTCCCTACTGTTGAAGATACCAAACAATTTGATTCCATATATAAATAAGTGAATTGGAAGTTGGAAAGGAAAATTCCTTTCATCCTAATTTTTATATAATGTGATATGCAGGCTAAGCAAGCATGACAAAATAAAATATGAGGATAAAACAAAAACAATCATGTTGGAATGAGACTAGGAAGGCCATAAAAGGAACTGATGCTGAAGTTCAGGCATGCAAATCAGAGATCACCTTGTTCTCACACATAGGAGTCCCATGAAAATATTAAGCTGTGCTACACACACAGCAAAACATATGGCGCCTCCTACAGGCACAATACTTGCTGCTTCAGTTTCTGTGAGGTCACATGTGGCTGGCTTAGTTGATTCATAGTGTCTTTTTTTTTTTTTTTTTTTTTTTTTTTGATGTCAATCATATCCTTTGACTCTTACATCCAGCTTCCTCTTGTGTTCGGTTTCCTGATCTCTAAGGGGCAGTATTTGATGGAGATGTCACATTTAGAGATTTGTGTTCTGAGGACTCTGATTTGGTGGAGTGTCTGGCTGTGGCTCTCTTAACCTTTTCCCATCTACTACTGGAGGAAGCTTCACTGTTGATGACTATATAAGGTACTGACCTATCCAGTAAGGTTTAGTTGTACCCAAGACTGCTGGGTTATTCAATCTCTGGTCCTTGTTTATACAAAGGCCTTTACTTATGGAGTGCGACTTACTGAACATCAGACATTGATTTGCTACTTCCACAAACTTTACAACACTAGTGCCTCAGTATATCTTGCAGACAGCACATATTGTAGCTCAAAGTCTCTTGGCTGGAGTGGTGTTTATGTTCCATTGTTGGTAGCCTGCAGGGTAAATTTCTGAACCAAAGACAGTAGAACATAGATATGCGTATTCCATGTAGGTGCAGTAGAACTTCTTCATGATCAATAATTTTTACTAGTGTTGTCTTCAGAAGTAGGCCCCCATCCTTCAATTTGTTTAGAGGAAGAAGTATCTGAGCAACATCATAGGTTGTTTGGGAGTTAACATGTGACATACATGGGCAATAACTCAGTTAAATGCAACCCAGTGCTGCTGATGAAAGCCTCATTTGGTACAAAGAGATGGACAGTTGAGATATCAAATCCCCCATTATTAAAAGACCTCATTAGAATTGCCTTAATATATTTTAACAAGTTTCCTCTGCAGTAGATTTATGTATCATCCATTCCTCATATACTTAAATCCACTTGTCTTTCCTCTCTAATCTATTTCCTGTTCCACTCATCATCTGACACTCCTGTTCCAGTAATCAGAAGGATTATTGTGAATTCTACTGATCCATGAACATGGGAGATCTTTCCTTCTTTTAACATTTTCTTTTTTTTTTGTTTTTTTGTTTTTTGTTTGTTTGTTTGTTTGTTTTTCGAGACAGGGTTTCTCTGTGTAGCCCTGGCTGTCCTGGAACTCACTCTGTAGACCAGGCTGGCCTCGAACTCAGAAATCCACCTGCCTCTGCCTCCCGAGTGCTGGGATTAAAGGCGTGCGCCACCACGCCCGGCTAACATTTTCTAAGATCAATAATGCAAGTGATAGTACATGATGTGGAATAATGTGAACATTCATTCACTTCCTTCCCTCAGACTATCTATAAAATCTGTTTTTCCCCTTGAGGGATGTCCATACGTCAATACTAGACATTCCTCTATACATAACCTCTTTGAGTTTATAGACTGTAGCTTGTTTATCATTTATTTAATATCTAATATAAAATCTACATATAAGTGGGGAAAAGCCTCAAAGATATGGGCACAGGGAAAATTTTAATTTTTTTAAATCAATGAGTAATAATTCATTGTTATCTTCATCCATTCTTCTGTTGAGGAATAGCTACATTGTATCCAGTTTCTAAATATTATGACCCATGCAGCAAATACACCAATGAACTTAGATGAGCAACAGATTTTGTGGCAGGATGGAGCATCCTTTGTCTATATGCACAGCAGAGATTTTTAGGTTGAATGATTACTGAACTTCTGGTAAAACACCATATTAATTTCTATAGTGGTAGAACAAGTTAACACTCCCATCAGCAACAAATGAGTGTTCTCCTTATTCCATATCATTGGCAGCATGTTCTATTACTTGTGCTATTGATCTCAGAAGATGTTAGAAGAAGGAAATATCTCGCCTGCTCATGGATCAGTAGGATTCACAGTAATAATGGCTATTACCAATATCAATCTGCATATTGAATGCATTCCTACCTTGGTATTCCAACAGGATTATTTACAGACATTGAAAGGAAAAAAAATTTCAACTTTACATAAAATAACAACAAACAAACAAAGCTGAGGATAGCTAAAACAATCAGGAACAATAAAGAACTGCTAGAGATTTCTTCATTCTTTATTTCCTAATTTATTACAGAAGCATAGTAATAAAAATCACAGGTATTGGCATAAAATGAGAAATACTGAACAATGAAATTGTATTGGCGATTTAGACAAAAATCTAAATATCTACAAACATCTGACTTTGATCAAGTAGCCAGAAAAACATGATGAAGGAAAAAGAATCTTCAACAAATCTGTTGGCCGTGTTAGATTTCGGCATGGAGAAGAAGATCAATAAATTTATAATCACCACCCTTTACGAAATTCAAGTCCATGTAGATTAAATACTGCAAAACTAACCAAAGGAAATGAAACCAAACTAATCCAAACCAAACCAAACCAAACCAAACCAAACAAAAATAGATGCACTGAACCTGATATATAAGGAAGTGGTGAATAGCCTTGAACTTCTTGGCACAGAAGACTTTCAGAACAGAATACCAATAGGACAGGCCTTAAGATCAACAATTAAAAAATGGGATCTCCTGAAATAAAAAAACCTTCTATGGGGCAAAGATCATCATCAGTTAGACAAATTGGAAGACTATACAATAGGAAAAGGTTTTTTAAAAGAAATTCCATAAGTGATAGAGGACTAGCATACAAAATATAAAAAGAACTCAAAAATTACATATAAAAAACCCAAGTAATAATGTGTACTAACTGATAAACAGATATTAGCCCAGAAACTTAGAATACCCAAGATAAAATTTGCAAAATACATGTAACTCAAGAAGAAGGAAGACTAAAGTGTGGATACTTTGTTCCTTCTTAGAATGGAGAACAAAATACCCACGGATGGAGTTACAGAGAAAAAGTACAGAGCTGAGATGGAAGTAAGGACCATCCAGAGACTGCCCTACTCAAGGATCCATGCCATATACAACCACCAAACTCAGACACTATTGCATATGCCAGAAATATTTTGCTGACAGGATCCTGATATAGCTCTGTCTTGGGAGGTTATGCCAGTGCCTGGTAAATACAGAAGTAGATGCTCACAGGCATCTATTGGATGGAACACTGGGCCCCTAATGAAGGAGCTAGAGAAAGTACCCAAGGAGCTAAAGGGGTCTGCACCCCTATAGGAGGAACAACAATATGAACTAACCAGTACTTCCAGAGCTCGTGTCTCTAGCACAGCTATGTAGCAAAGGATGGCCTCGTTGGCCATCAATGGGAGGAGAGGCCCTTGGTCTTGTGAATATCATATGATCCAGTACAGGGGAATGCCAGGGCCTGGAAGCAGGAGTGAGTGGGTTGGGGAGCAGGGTAGAGGGAGGATATAGAGGACTTTGGGGATAACATTTGAAATGTAAATGTAAAGGAACGTACACATGCCATGGGCTTGGAGGGAGAAGCTGATGAAGAGGCCATGGAGGGGTGCTGCTTACTGAATCGCTTACACTGGCTTACTCAGTTTGCTTTCTTCTAGAACCCAGTACTACCAACCCAGGAATGGCACTACCTACAATGGGCCGGACCCTCCCACCCTTTATCACTAATTAAGAAAATGCCTCCCTGCTGGTTCTCATGGAGGCATTTCCTCAAGGGAGGCTTCTTTCTCTGTGATAACTCCAGCTTGTGTCACATTGACACACAAAACCATCCTGCAAACATACAAAACACCAAATAGATAATAAATAGATAATAGACCATAAAGGAAAGTCTTCTTCCACCTAATAATCAAAACACTAAACATAGAGAACAAAGAAATAATATTAAAAGTTGTAAGAGAAGAAGGCCATGGTACATATAAATGTATATTAGAATTATACCTGACATCTCAGTGGAGAATTTAAAAGCCAAAATGTCCTGGATAGATGTCCTGCAGACTCTAAGAGACCAGAAATGTCCGTGCAGATTAATAAATACTACAAATCTTTCAATTACAATAGATGGAGAAAACAACATATACCATGATAATATCAAATTTAACAGTATCTATCTACAAACACTGCCATACAGAGGGAGGTAGAAGGAAAACTCTAACCTAAGGATGTTAACTACACCCAATAAAATATAAAAAATAAATAATTTCACTCCAGAAAACTAAAATAATGGAAGCACACACACACACACACACACACACACACACACACACACACACACACACACACCAGATAGAGAGCAAGAGCAAGAGAATGAGATAGTGAGAGAGAAAGAGAGAGAGACAGAGTGACAAAGAGAAAGACAGAGAGAGACAGAGACATAAAGAGAGACAAAAAGAGAGAGATGGAAACCACACCAATACTAACACCAGCAAAGTAATAGGAATCAACAATTACTGGTTATTGATATCAATCAAATCAATGGAATGCAGTTCACACTAAAAGACACAGGCTAAAGAATGAATGCAAAAACAGGATCTATCCTTATGAGGCATACACGAACCAAACTTCAACATCAAAGATAGACATTTTCTCAGAGTAAAAGATTGGAAAAAGATTTTCCAAGCAAATTGTCATAAATAGCAAGCTGGTGTAGCAATTCTAATATCCAACAAAATGTACTTGAAATAAAATTAATCAAGGGACTGACACTTCATTTTTATTGAGGAAAAAGTGAACCAAGACGAATTTTCAGATTTTAAAATTATGCCTCAATTACAAGACACCCACATTTGCAAAGAAAATGATATGAAAGCTTAGGTTGCTGGTAGACCCTCACACATTGGAAGTGGTAGATTTCAATATCCTATTCTCACCATCAGATAGGTCATTCAAACCTAACAGAAACTATAAAGTAACTGGACATAACAGTTATCTACAGAAAATTTTACCCAAATACATAATAACATACTTCCTTCTCAGCACCTCACAGAATGTTTTCCAGAGTTGACCACATATTCAGACGTAAAGCAACTCACAACAGATTCAAGAAAACAGAAATAGCCTGTGCATCCTTCCAGATTGCCACAGATTAGAGCTAAATTCCAACAACAGCAATCTTACACAGTCAAGGGAGATTAACAACTCTCTACTGAATTATAAATGGGTCAAGACTGAAAAAGTCAAGAAAGAAATTAAAGAATTTCTATAATTTGAGGAGGAATACACAATATACCCAAACTTATGAAGCACAATGAAAGTGGTATTAAGACGGAATTTCATAGCACTAAGTACCTACATTAATAGAAACAAACAAACAAACAAAACCCCTTCTCAGCAAATTAACAGCACACCTTAAACCTTTAGAACAAAAAGTGCAAACATACCTAAGAGAAGTACAGGACAGTTAATAATCAAAAGGAGTACTGAAATGAATAAAATAGTAATAATGAGAAAAATACAAAGAATTAATGAAGTCAGGAAGGTTTGTTTATTTTATGTTGTTTGTTTTTAGATCAACTAAAAGAAAAACCTAATTGCAACTAACTAAAAGATATGGAAAGAATATCCAATTTAACAATATCAGATACAAAATGGGAGCATGACAAGGACAACAAAGAAAGCTAACAATTCATAAGCTTATACCTAAAGGAACTATACTCCACACAAATGAAAAATCTGAAGAAATGAAAATGTCTTGGGATTTCTCTAATCAATCAAGTGAAAGGCTTAAATGACAGAAACTTCAAGTCTGTGAAGAAAGAAATTTAAGAAGATATTTGAAGATGGAACAATCTTAAATACTCATGGTTTAGTAGGGTCAACATAGTAATCATGGCTTCAAATGGATAAACTCAAAAATCAGGATAGCTATAGCAAAATGAATAATAAAAGAACTTTTAGAGGTATCACCATCCCTGATTTCAAGTTGTACTACAGAGCAGTAATAATAATAATAATAATAATAATAATAATAATAATAATAACATGACATTATAATAAATCAAACAGGTTGATCAAAAGAATAAAACTAAAGACTGAGTCTTCAATCTACAAACTTATGGACAGTTGATTATAAACAATAGAGAAAAGAAAGCATCTCCAACAACATTTCTGGGTCAAACTGTATGTCTGCATATAGAAGAATGCAAATAGATCCATATATGTTACCTTGCTCAAAATACAAGTCCAAGTGGATTAATGATCCCAAAATAAAATTAGACATAATAAACATGTTAGAAGAGTGGAATATTCCTGAACACATTAGCATGTGAAAAATGTCCCTAAACAGAACACTGATAGCCCAAATACTAAGATCAACAAAAATGAGAATGCAGAAACTGAAAAGCTTCTGTAAGCAAAGGACACTGCCAATAGGACAAAATAGCAGCCTACAGAATGGGAATAGGTACTTACAAAAATATCTATAGAGGGATAATATCCAAAATATTCAAAACTTGAGGAACAGAATACTATAAACCAAATAATATGATTAAAAACTGGAATATAGTTTCAAACATAGTTCTCAACAAAGTAATCTCAAATGACTGAGAAATACTTAAAGAAATATTCAGCATCATTAACAATCAGGGAAATGAAAATCATGACTGTGAGATTTCATTTACACCTGTCAGAAAAGCTATGACCAAAATCACAAGTGACAGCTCATGCTGGCAAGGGTATGGGACAAGGGAAACATTCCTTCCTCCATGGCTGGTGAGAAAACAAATTTGTTACTGCCACTATGGAAACCAATGTAAAACTTTTTTTAAAAATTGGGGATGAATCGACCTCAAGATCAGGTATGACACTCCTGGGCATATACCCAAAGAATGCTTCCTCCTACTATAAGAACACTTGTTCGACTATGTCCACAACAGCTTTATTCATAATAGTCACACAATTTAAGAAACCTTGATGTTATTCAACAGAAGTATGGATAAAGAAAATGTGGTATATTTATACAATGGAGTATTACTCAGTCTTTTAATAAAAGTATCAGCATGAAATTTGCAGGCAATTGGAAAGAACTAGAAAAAATGTTTTTGAGTAAAGTAAGCAAAATCCATGAAGACAATGATTAATGGAGATGAAAACTCCTTAATGAAGAGCTAGAATTATGATTTCTGAGCAAGGGAGTATCTGCCATCACATGGGTGAGCCTCCTGGTTTCTTATCAAGACCAAGTCCTTAGCCCCAATAATATATAGACAGAAGGTGAGCCACACTAAATGGATACACACACACACACAAACACACACACACACACATACACACACACACATACAAATATCCATAATATATGGTATTGTATATGAGTGTATAACAATAATAATTTTTGAAATGATACTATACATTCTGTACATTTGAGAGGAAGCTGGACATATGGAGGTGTTAGAGAGGAGAGAAGGGATAAATTATATAAATACAGAAAATATATTTGAAATTTAAGTTAAAATCAAATTCATCTGGAATAATAAAAAACCTAGGATAGCAAAAACCATCCTCAAAAATAAAAGAACCTCTGGTGGAATCACCATGCCTGTACTACAGACCAATGTGATAAAATTGTATGGTACTGGTACAACAACAGACATGTAGACCAATGGAATAGAATTGAAGATCCAGAAATGAATCCACACACGTATGGTCACTTGATTTTTGACAAGGGAGCTAAAACCATCCAGTGGAAAAAAGACAGTATTTTCCACAAATGGTGCTGGCACAACTGGCGGTTATCATGTAGAAGAACGAGAATTGACCCATTCTTATCTCCTTGTACAAAGCTCAAGTCTAAGTGGATCAAAGACCTCCACATAAAACCAGAGACACTGAAATTGATAGAGGAGAACGTGGGGAAAAGCCTCAAAGATATGGACACAGGGAAAAAATTTCTCAAAAGAACACCAATGGCTTGTGCTGTAAAATCAAGAATTGACAAATGGGACCTCATAAAATTGCAAAGCTTCTGTAAGGCAAAAGACACTGTCAACAGGA
>NC_034598.1:13525491-13556415 GCF_900095145.1 Mus pahari
ACAAGAAAACAAAGAAGGAAGACCATCATGTGGATACCTCATTCCTCCTTAGAATAAGGAACAAAATACCCGTGAAAGGATATAGGTACATAGACAAAATTTAGAGCTAAGATGAAAGGATGGACTATGCAGAGACTACCCCATCTGGGGATCCATTAGCCACCAAACCCAGATACTAATGTATATGTCAACAAGTTTCTGCTGAAGGGACCCTGATATAGTGGCCTCTTGTAAGAGTCCCTGGCAAACACAGAAGTGGATGCTCACAGTCAGCTCTTGGATGGAACACAGGGCCCCCAAGGGAAGAGCTAGAGAAAGTACCCAAGGAGCTGGAGGGGGTTTCAACCCTGTAGGTGGAACAACAATATGAACTAATCAGTATCCCCTGAGCTCATGTCTCTAGCTGCATATGTAGCAGAAGATGGCCTAATTGGCCATCATTGGGAAGAGAGGCTTCTTGGTCTTGCAAACTTTATATGACCCAGCACCAGGGAATACTAGAGCCAAGAAGTGGGAGTGGGTGGGTAGGGGAGATAATTTATCTTATTTTTTCAAAATATTAACATATCTTAAATTTGTATTTGAAAAAATATTATGTGTAATTCTTTATAATGAACATATTAATTTACCCCCAATTACACAATATTGTATGTTCTAATGTAATAATAATAATAATAATAATAATAATAATAAACCAATACATTTTCTGGCAACTTTAAAATTCAGAAACATATGATTGACACCTAAGAGTAACATAAATGGGAAGAGGGGACTTGGCTGAGGGATATCATCAGGAGGTGAACTACAAGGTCTATATAGGAGGCTAACAGAAGCACAATAAATACAGCAACCAAAATCAGTATAGAAGTAAATATAAATCCACATAGAACTTACAAAACTATTAATGCTAAATAGTAAGTCAAATATCTTGCGATTTAGTTAACTAAATTTTAATGCTTACTCAAATTTTAACACATAAAATAATATCTTAGAAATATAGATAATACTAAGTGAAAAACATTTCACATAAATAACTTTAATTTCCTCCAGTCATGACAGATACTTTTGATTTTGTGTGTGTGTGTGTGTGAGATAAAGAGTATTAATCAAATACACAGAAAGCTAATGCTGTGACCTGTAGAAAGAAAAAACAATACTGTAAATATCTGAAAACAAGTTAAAAAACCAATCCATTCTTTTATTATTATTATTTTATTAGATATTTTCTTCATTTACATTTCAAATGCTTTCCCGAATGTCCCCTATACCCCACCCCCTCCCTGCTCCCCTGGCTACTCATTCCCACTTCTTGGCCCTGGCGTTCCCCTCTATTGGGCAATCCATTCTTTAGAGTATTTAATAGAAATAGTCCAGGAAAGAGTTCAAGTCATAATTCAAGAGGGTACTCAAAAAGACATGTGCAGAGTAGAGAATAAGATGGGATATGTTTGAAGCATCGAATTGTGGAAATAATGGGAAAAAGCCCAATTGAAAGGAAATATAAATACAGTATATTTCCTCATGTGCAAATCCTTATAAATCCTTATGAATAAAATAGTCAGAGCTCGAGGTCAGATATACAGCTCAGTGTCAGAGGACATGCTTAGACTGGGTAGAATCATGAAAGAATTTCATATCCGGTATACACAAACACACACACACACAAACACACACACACACACATGCAAATGCACATGCATACTCTTACACACACATACACACACACACACACATAAACACACACACACACAGACACACACCGACACACATACACATACAAACACATACACACAATGGTTCCACTCTAAGACCAATATCGTCAAAAGCTTTACTAGAAACTTACCATTTTACTTTTCCATTATCAGTACATAAGATTTTAATATCACTTATATTTTATTGGAGGTATATTTGCTTTAATTAAATAAATTATTGATATTTCATTAATTAAACAGTATTCATATTTCCATTTTGCCTACTTTTTAAAACTTTCCTAATTTTTTAAATTATCCTTAACCTTTTTTTTTTTTATCAGCCCAGTCATTATCCCCCTACAGATCATCATCCCATTCCACTCCCCCCCCCCTCCAAGAGGATGTCTCTCCCCAACGCCCTGCCAAGTCTTTTCACTCCCTGGGGCTTCAAGTCTCTTCAGGGTTAGGTGTGTCATCTCTCACTGAATCCAAACCAGGCAGTACTCTGCTCTATATGTGTCAGACACCTCAAAACAGTTAGTGTATGCTGCCTGGTTGGTGTTCAGTTTCTGTGAGATCTCGGGGGTCCAGGTTAGTTGAGACTGCTCGACTTCCTAAGGGGTTACCCATTCCTCAACTTCTTCCACCCTTTCCCTAATTCCAGCATAAGTGTCTCTGACTTTAGTCCATTGGTTGGGTGTAAGTATCTGCATCTGTCTCAGTCACTTGCTTGTTGGGCCTCTCAGAGGACAGTCATGCTAGTCTCCTCTCTGGAAGCACACCACAGCATCAGTAATATTGTTGGGCCTTGGAGCCTCCCTTTGAGCTGGAACCCAATATGAGCAGGTCACTGGACCTCCTTTTTTTCAGTCTCTTCTCCATTTTTGTCCCTGTAGTTCTTTAGGCAGGAACAATTCCAAGTCATAGTTTTTGATTGTGGATGGCAACCCTATCACTACACTTGATGTCCTGTCTTCTACTGGAGGTGGGCTCTGATGTTCCCTCTCCGCACTGCAGGGCATTTCATTTAAGGTCCCTCCCTTTGAGTATTTCACCTCCCAGGTCTCTAGAGTATTCCCCCCAACCCTCAAGGTAGCATATTTCCATTCATTCTGCTGGCCCTCAAGGCTTCTCTCCTGTTTCCCACCCTCTAATACCTGATTATGCTCCCCTTTTCTCCTGCCACTCTCCTCTCACACCCAGGTCCCTCCTTCCCTGTGATTCCTCCCCTCACCCCTTGTTATTGCTTTCTTATCCCTCCCAAGTGAGACTGAAGCATTCACATTTGGGCCCTTCAGCTTGTTAAATTTGAGTTCTGTGGAATGTATCCTGGGTGTTCTGTACTGTTTTGGCTAATAAACTCTTATTAATGAATACATACTCTGCATTTTCAGGTAATTGGATGGAACTAGAAAATATTATCCTGAATGAGGTAAACCTTCCCGTTTTTGATCCTCTGCAGTACAGTGATTTTTCTCATCCAGCCTACTTGCCAGTTCTTGGTTTGCAATAGGTTCTAAGATGTTGATGTTTTTGACAAGTTCGAGAAATAATGGATGGGCAAGCATTTTGTAGATTGATCTGTAAAGAACTGCTCATTTTTTTTCCAAGTTAAATGAAGACCATCAAATTTTGGAAGTTGAACAAGGACATGAGAATTTTTACCTTATCATTTCAAAAGTTTCCACTGTCACCATGATTTTCCAACTGTGAACACACACTGATCAACTGGCTGTGTAATTTCTTTTCAGGTTTAAAATTACTCTTTTGACCTTTCCTTTTCATGATTTGAGCTTCTGGGAAAATCCTAGTACATGAGAAATCATAAGAAGTGGGAAGTCATGTTTCCCTCCTGCCAAGGTCCAACTAAAGAAATAACTTTCAGTTGTTCTGAAATACAGGAATGTCTTCCATGGACTTGTCCAATCAGTGACAACATAATTAATTTTTATTTTATCAGACATTAATTTTAATATAAAATACTTCTCTAATCTGTAGCAGTCTATTCATTTTCTACTTATCTCCTTTCTCCTATATTTAATTAGAAGCAGCTAAAATTAACTACTGGGCACTTTGATAATCTGTCCAGTGGTCCGAGAGCTCAAGTCTACATGTTTATACAATGCACTTACTTGTGTTATCCCAGAGGAGTTTTTGCCAATACAATATCCAACCTTCCTTTTGTCTGGTCTCTGGTAAATTCATTGCTCCTTCCTAGCATTCATTAATTGTCCATTTTTAGAAACTTTTCTCCATTCTACTCTTCCTGATCTTAAAGGACCATTTTCTATGGTAGTCCTTTGGTTTTGATGGCAATTTTAAATTTGTTAAATATCAATTTCTAACAAATTAAAACAAAACTTGCTGCCTTTATCAAAGTGATCTTTCTATGTTTCTCTGGAATTTCTGGTTCTCTCTGTGCTCAGCACTAGTTCCTTCATATGTTTTACTCATGGTCATGCAAATAGATGTATTTAGATGGGGAACTGTCCATAATCTTTATCAGTTGGGACTGGAAGGCTACTACATTGCTTGTTTCCCCACCCCCTTCAAGTGGCTTTGATGCTACCGCCACCTTCACTTTGTACTCAGACAATCTGTAAGGACAAGTGCCTTCTTAGCATGTAGGCAAGGTATTAACACAAAAAAGTCATATATAAAATGTGATATATACATAGGTTTGGGGTGAAGAAGACAGAGAGGGATTTGAGGGTATGTATTTCACTGTGGGTAACAACTGTGGTAGACTTCAATGGCGCCATCAGAGCTACTAATGGTAAAGTCAAGAGTAGACTTATAATGACATCTGAAAACAATCAAATTTTTTTTTTGTATTTAGATTGTGATAGTATTTGGTACACATGTAGTAATTATATACCACAGTTATCCACAGGTTAAAATATTTTTGCTGCACATCACATAATTGTTTTTACTAAAATGTTTTAAATAATAAGACTTCTGAATTTACTTCTACAAATCACTTGTAAGATTTGGCAGTTACTTTCACAACACAACTACATTAGATGACAAACAATAACTTAGTATTGTTTTTGTTTTTCTTATATTGCTCTAATCTGAACAGTTGTGAATTAAAAATAGAGAAGAAAACAAATTAAAATGGTTTAGTAAATATAAATGAGATCATTCACTGAGTAAATCCACAAGAAATAATCAAGTCATGAATTTGACCTTGAAGATGTCAGTGGAAAGAAATGAAATCAAAACAAGCCATGAGCATATTAAATAAACACATTAGTGGCTTGCCTTAGAATCAACAGGAGCAGGCAAAATGAACTGTGCCACCTAATTATGCAGTTAAAATAGAACCATCCTGTAGTGGTATTTAAAGGAGTGAATTATTCCCATTTTCACAATGTTTTCAAAGGACTCACACTGAGTATACAATAATTTCATAATTTTCCATTCAGATTGCATGCTGTGACAAACACGTAAGATAATGGAAATAAGGGGAGACAACTCCCCATAAAAAAACAAAATGCATGAATAAAATTACATGACATTCCTAGTTATCTTTTTAATGTATCAAAGGTTCATTTTGTATCAGAATGGGTTGTCAGACACATCTTGTGTATGTTTCACACAACTTTATTTCAGATGATCATAATTACAATATTTAGATACATTTACTCCAAAAAAAATGGAATGATTTTCATTTAGCCATTTTCGCATTTACCTGTTATATGTCCCAACATAAATTTAATTGTACTGAATATCATGACAAATAATCAACTAATACCTATTAGAGCAAAACAGAATCTTTACTTAAAAATAATACAATAATGCCTAAAGTTAAATCCTTACTCCCTTTTGAAAGGAGAGATATTTTCTCATTTATATTTTAAGGTCAAAATAAAACATTCCTAATACATGTGTTTGAAAAGAAATATCTGAAAGTTATGAAATATGTATTTCTGTTTAATGGGGTGATGGGAAATTCTAAGGATTGAATTGAACTGGTTTTGAATCACATTTAAATAAAACATTTTCATCATACACATGAAACTAAAAGCAGAAAAATGAAATTAGCTGATAATAGTTTAAACATATCCATAATTAATGATTTTTTTCTCAGGTACCTCATATATCTCCTGAGCAGGGTTAAGCACTCCTCACTCCATGAAATTTCTGTAATTTCATATAAAATAAATAAGTTTGACATAATCATCCTAAATCTTCTTCTTAATGTCAAACACCATCTTCCCACTATGTTTCTCTTCATTTTGACTTGATGTGAATATACCTGCTTCTTTATAATCCCACCAACTTTACAAAGTTGCAACCTAATTAGGAAGAACCTAAGCTTTTGGATTAAATACATTATACTGAAGTTCATCTTCTACTTCTGTAGTGAGTATTACTGACCTGATTCTGGTTTGTTCACATTTCTTCAGAACAAAACACTTCTTTAACTTTAGGTCCAAAGTGGTGTAAATTACTGTGTTTTACATGCAATTTGACACATATTAAGTTCATGAATTCTTCTGTGAAAAGATAAACTAATGTTTTTCCATGCCACTCTCAGGATGACATCCAAACAAGAAAAATAATTCGTTCTGTGATTGTCCACCTAAACCTTCCTGGGATGCTAAAGTGGGGCCTTGTGTTGAAGAAAGTCATTCTAGAATGAAGTGGATATATAAAGAGAAAAAAAAAACTGGGAAAAGCTGATTAAGCTATCATTATTCCATCCTATCTTGTTAGAACATAAATGATTATGTATCCGTGAATATAAAGACATAAACATGGCATAAAATAACTTGAGTTTTACTGTTTTCAGGATGGGAATAAAGGACAACATTACAGATAATCCAAATGGGTCAGTCATTAACCCAAAGGAATGCTGGACAGAACAAGAGCAAGGTCCTCTAGCCCTCAATGTTAATATTACCACTTTAGACCTAGAGGTTGACATTCATCAAAACATTATGTAGTATATGACTGTGAGGAGGGGCAGCATTGACCAAAACTAGATAGACAGTTATTAAAATAATAATCACAAGAGATTATGAAATAAATATGTTATCAAAGTTATCATACAAATTATACCTTGTGCTGGGTGGTGGTAGTACACACCTTTAATCCCAGCACTCGGGAGGCAGAGGCTGGCAGATTTCTGAGTTCGAGGCCAGCCTGGTCTACAGAGTGAGTTCCAGGACAGCCAGGACTCTACAGAGAAACCCTGTCTCAAAAACAAAACAAAACAAAACAAAACAAACAAAAAGGAAACTATACCTTCTTGGTGGAACAAGATATCTCACTGGATGAGAGTGCTTGTGGCATAAGTCAGGTGACAAGGATTTCATCCCTGAAACTCACAGTGAAAACAATCACTTTCAGCAATTGTTTCTGAAAGTCACACTCACACTGTTGCACTTGTGTATACCCATACACACATATCATAGACACTACTGACTTAAACAAATGTACATACATGTATACATAATGTCATGTATTTATATATACATATACATATATATGCATGTATATGTGTATGTGTATGTGTATGTGTATGTGTATGTGTATGTATATGTATATGTATATGTATATGTATATGTATATGTATATGTATATGTATATGTATATGTATATGTATCATCATCGTGGGGGCAAGAACCTTTACATATTGAGCCATCTCACCAACTTCAGCTTATATCTTTGTCTGCAAATATTCTTTAGACTGATTTTTGTCTTATATGAATTGTGGCCTATTATGTAACCCCAATTTTTATGACTGATAAAGTAAGAAATACTACTGTACAAAATAGACTCCTTAAAATATCCCTATTATTGGAGTTTTCTTGCTTTTTGCACATTTTACAAACCAAATGTAAATTGAATCAGAATTTTTAAAGTTAAAAAAATGTAGTCAAGGCTCATAAAGTATGACTATTTCAGATGGTTTTATTAAATCACTTGAGGGAAAAATCAAATAGGATAAAAATCTGTATCCAATAATTGGCTGTTGCAATTCAAATACTTTACAGGAATTTGATATTCTTAGTGAACAACTGTTTGTGCTGACAGTTCATTACATTTTCATATGACTGTGAAACTAAACATGACAGGAATTTCTTTTCAGTTTGTTTTCACATCCAAGGTCAGATAAGGAATACAGAGATAATGTCTTTATAATACGGACACATATTGTTAAATAAAATCTTGTAGAAAAACTGTTTTATTAATAATACTGACTATATAATTTTATCATATTCAATACTTAAACAATATGAATTATAGATTTCAGGGAAAGTATGCTTATAGGAAATATGTGTAATAAGACAATAGATTATGTATTAATAAGTGTTGAGATAAATAACATCATATAGAATTTATGTATGCATTGCTACACATATTAATAGGCATTTACTTTAAGTCAGACCTACAACTCTCATAATTAATTTGATGAAAGAAATACCATGCAGTATTTCTAGAACAAAAGGGTAATTAGACAAAGTACAATTATCTTCAAAAATATGTGAAAATCATTGATGATTCAAAATGGCAGTTTTTACTTTTATTCATATTTACATTCTGATTTTCATTGAAATAACCATGGTTAATATCAGGGAGTTGGAGTGGTGATACCATGTGCAAAGTATGTCAACAAAAGGAAATTAAATTAAAATGTGTTAAAAATAAACTTTCAAAACATATTGATGATCTAGTTTTCTTTCTGGTGCTGCAATAAAACAATGATTAAAACTAACTTGATGGTGAAACAGGTTTTTTGGCTTATAATTTTATCATATCCTTGTTAGGAATCATCCTTATGATAGGAATTCCATCATCAAAGTGAACAAGGGTAGGAAACTTGAATGAGGAAGTGATGCAGACTGGACATGAATGCTACTTGCTGGCTTGCTTTCCATGGCTTGCTCAAATAACTCTCTCATAGTATTCAGGGCCAGATGATCAGCGATGCTACTTCATGGAATGGGATGGAGTTTCCTACATTACAAAATGAGAAAATGTCTTAGAGATATGCCCAAAAGCCAATCTGTTAGCTTCACTTAGGGTTTGATTTTCCTAGATGACTTTAGTTCATGACAAGTTGGCAAGATTAACCTGTAAAATAATGCTGTATAATTACTTTGGGAAAAAATGGTCATGCTAATATTTCTGATCATGAAGTTACTCAAGTATTTGCATGTACTATATTTTATTTTTCATGCATTTACTATCAGTATTTTTCTTCTCATCATTATTTGTATAGTATAGCCATATTATTATACGTAAGATCAAATGATATCCTTTACAGAAGAAAAATTAAAGAAGCACTATCAAATCATTCATGAGTGTCAAGAATCATTGTTCAGATATTTTTGGCTTCTATTGTCTCCCACCCATCCTGTCAAAAAGATAGAAATAAACAACTACAAAAAGCATAGTCAACATAGTCAAATTTTGCTTATTGTAATTACTACATTAACTGAAAACACCAACTTAGCCATTTCCCAAATACAATAATTTAGGAACTATTGTTTATTTTATTTTGAGAGCTGGCATGACTGGTGAAAGAGTGGTATGGGTGTTTAAAATCCATAAAATGTCATAGAATTATTTCAGACTAGTTTATGTAAGGTCATAGTAAAGACATTCATTAGGTTAAGAGATGGAATGAACATGTGCAATCCCAATACCAGAAGCTATGGCAGGCAGACAGTAATTCAAAGTCACCCAGGAACTACATATCAAAAAAGAAAGACAATGGGAATAAATAAAAAATATGTGCACTGCTCCCTGACTAGATGAAGCAAAATTGCCAGAAAGTAACTGGTTGACCGTTTGAATATATATTTTCAAGATAAGGTTGTTGGCTAAAACATTCGTATTGGACTCTTATTTAACAGGCTCGTCCAGTCAACTTTTAACAAGATGATCTTGGAACCCACATTTAATATTTGTTCTATTTAATATCATTCTTAGTCACAACAATTTTCTAGAAAGGGCTGATCATGTTTCCAAGTCTCAGAATTTTACTCAGTATAAACTGAAAGTAAATCTACAAATACGTTTATCTTACCAAGATAAGATGCTTTCCTACCTAAGTACATCAGGCAACTAATGAAGTGTTCAGGAGGGTATGATGAAGGAGTGAGTTGCAAGGAGGTTGTCCTAGACTATTTGCACATGTCCATGTAATTTTGACATTCTTCTGTCTTGATATTGCTTGTGTAAACATTGACAAAGGCATTTTTCAGCAAATTTAGTCTCACCTTTGTTTCCATAAAAAAAATCTTTTCATGAACTCATTTAAATAATTTTTTCTCACTTCTTTCTTTTTTGGTATTGTTTTGCTCCTTTTCATTTGATGTCTGTCAATATTTAACTCTCAAACACACAGCTTTTCTAAGTTCTGCCTTTGATGCAAACCCCTTATCATTTTCCATCTGTTCCTCAAGAGACTGCATCCACAGAAGACAATGACAGTGAAGCTGGTTTTAAAGTCAGTAATGGCTTTGTACTAGAAATAGCAAAGTGCATCATGATGGTCAGTGATAATTTATCAGAGATTAACTTTATATTGATACCATCTGACAGGTTATTAGAACTTTTCACTCATTGTATCTATAAGATTATAGGATACTCACATGAAGGGTAGTGCCTCCTCCTCCATTTTCTATGATCTCAATTCTATCAGTATTGGCTTTTACCATGTGAAATATGAGGCAATCATCAATGTTTCAGTAGTGAGAAGAGCAAAAGAGGAGAGTTAGGTAACCACCCTTCATTTCACGTGGGTGGTAACTGCTTCCAGCCATAATAGCAAAGGGCAGCTATAGGATCTTGAGTTAATTTTGCTGTACTGTCTCTCCTGAAGTGGTGTAAAGTTGTTTGAATGAAAGTAGCCCTTATAGCCATATATTTGCATGCTTGATCCTCAGATGCTGGAACTGTTCGGTAAATATTAGGAGATATGGCCTTGCCACTGGAGTTGGCTTAGAGATTCCAAAAGTCCATGTCATTCTCAAGTAGGGCTCTCTCTGTCTGTCTCTGTCTCTCTGTCTGTCTGTCAATCTCTGTCTGTCAATCTCTATCTGTCTGTCTGTCTGTCTGTCTGTCTCTATCTCTTTCTTTCTCTCTCTCTCCTTTCTTGTCTCCTACATGTGAATCAAATGTAAGCTCTCAGATACTACTACTCGAGCACCATGTTTGCCTATCTGCTGCAGGAATGCTACTATGCTCTGCACCCTCTGAATTAAATGCTTAATTTGTAAATTTCTTGGTTACAGTGCTTTGTCACAGTAGGAAAAAAAGTAACTAAGACTGTCTTTCTCACGATTCAGTCTATTAAAGTCATCAAATAGGACAAAGTGTGTAACAGTGTAACTACTCATTAAGGTAAGAGGTTTCTTACAAAAAATAACTTGTAGCTTGAACAAACCCATTAGAAGAACTATGGGTGCTGTGTGTGACTAGAAAGCATAGAGAGCTTACCCAGAGGTGAGCTTGTGTTTTCACAGAGCACTGTAATTCCCCTAACCTGGTAAGCTTGCTATCTCAAAGTCAGATATAGCCCATTTGACTCAAATTTATTGCTGCTCCCATTATCTGTTTTAATCCTAATTTTATCCTTGTCTTTTGCTTCCAAGAACAATGTTGTACATTTATAGTTTATACACATATCCTTGGCTGTTCATGTTTGTACTAATATTGTTTTTGTGGAGGACTTGCCAATTTGTTATTTGGCATAATTTGCCATATGATTTAATTACATGATTATTGGAATGAAATACTTACATATTTTCCAAAATTAGAAAAGTCACAACTAAGTTCTATTTTCCTATATACTAGGAAGTCAAAAAAAGTGATAGATCCTAAGTATCCTGGCCTTATAAAATATAGTAAACTTCCATTTTATTTAAAAAATCCCAATAAAATGAGCAAGGTTTTGGCCATGATTAGGCCAACGTGCACAGAGATAAGAAAGGAAGATTCTAGTAGAAATGATGATATTTCTTCAATTATATTTATTTAATTCATTTGTATTCATTTTTCCCACATGAATTCTATATTTTGAATTGCATACTTTTTCCCATTTCACTTTAGGAAAGATTTAGATTTTTACAAAATTAGATAAAGGGCATACCAATTTCCCATGTATATCTTGCCTTCCCTAAAGCCTTCCCAATTATCAACATGCCAACCGCAGATAGACGCTCATTACAGTTAATAAAGCTACTTTACCACACCACTCTCACTCAATGTTCATAGTTGCCCTTAGGGTTTACTCTTGGAACTGGACATTCTATGAGATTGAATAAATCTACAGTGGCAAGCACTTGTCATTCTAGCTGCACACACAATTGTTTCACTATCCTGAAATCTAGTGAGGATTTATTTGCCTTTCTGTTCTCTACCTTTGGGCAGTATATAATATTTCTACTCTGTTCTTAGTTTCTCCTTTTCCAGAATGTTACACACTCAAAACCCAGAGCATAAAGTTTATTCTGATTTTCCATATTCACTCTATGATACAAATTTTTTTCATCTTTTCTTAGAGCTTGTCAACCATTACTAATACACAATGGTTCCACTCATCAGTAGTTTTCCTTTGCATGGATTCAGTTACTAATGAAGACTCGATAACAAAAATGTTAAAGTGGGATATATATATATATATATATATATATATATATATATATATATATACTTTTTATTAAAAAAAAGTGTGTGTAGCATGATTGTAAATGCTCTTAAAATCTCAGCACCTACCAAGATTTTTTTCCATCAGTTACTTCTGTTAATTTTTTCATAATTTCTTTTCTGACTTCTGTTATGCTTTGTGATTTATTCATTTTCTGTACTTCAAAACCAACACAGGCCCTGTGGCAACTTTGTGAAAAGGTATGCGAGGGAAAAACATGCTGTCTTCCAGTGATTGTTAGCAAGTCTGCCTCTGTATTGTGAATGCCACAAGTGACTCGGCACTTTTTAGCTTTGGGTGATATAAGCTAGGTATAGAGGATTGGAGTGGGTTTCGCCTTTTCCAAGGTCAGGTGGGCCATAATAATAGCAGGTAAGTTTCACCCGCAGGAAAGTTTACAGCAAAGATCTGAATCACATGTCATATTTCAGAATGCCCATTTCGTTGCATGCTAGGCAATGCTTGAAGGAATTCTTTTCTAGTATTTCCTATGAAACCTTTCTTGAATGTCTACAGAGGAAATTTGCAACAATGTGTGTGCCTTCCCATATGGAGTTCTCGTTTCTCTATGTGCCATCACTGCTGGAGGTCCTATTTATCAGGTATGTCCACAGAGGAACAGATTATGATTCTCTAACTCGTCTTCAGTTCACAGAAGACTTCTCTTCATAGGATTCTGCATGATTAAATTATTATTCTCTATATTCATCTATCTCTTCCAGTGAAGGAGTAGCAGCTTTCTGTGTGACTTTGTTTCTAAGATGAATATCAGAATAGTTTATTTCAATTCAGATTCTAAATTTTGGTAGTCATGAAGTCCATTAATTTGTTACAGTTACAACATGAAATTGTACTTATACATTCTATTTGTATAAACATCTAGTATGTTATAAAATTCTAAGGAATGCTATAAACACACAAACATGAATATAAGCATTCATGCAGGTATGCACACACATATGCACAGACACATGTTCACATAAACACACACATGTACACACACACACACACACACACACATTTTTCCGTGTTTAAAATTGGAGTCATACACAAGTAGGCCAAGTGCATTTATTTTTCCATAAAATTCAAAAGATCTGGATGGTTTAGACTAACCAATAAATTCACTAACAATATGAGTTTATATATTACAAGTTATAGTGCTGAGATAATCTGTAAATTTAAATTACCCCATACAACAGAAAAAATTAAAACAAGCTATCAATTATTGTTTCCTGATTATATATCCTGAACCTGACAAACCTGTACATATAAAAGGCCTGTATCTATATAAAAGACTCTACCTTCATTCTTCATTCTTTATTCACTATCTATCAACTTTTAAACTATTTTATAGATATTTTAAAATAAAAAATATCAAATCCTTAAAAGTTAAGTTGAGACTGGTGAGTGGAACACAACGTCTGCTCCGATTCAATTGTGCACAGGACCTGAGACAGCACTAGGGCACAAGCCCCATTCAGTCTGCACCAGCACCTGGTCACCTAGGGCACAGATTCAGAGGACACCCCCACGGTCCCTAGTGGACTGCGCAAGCGATCTTAGGATTACTGGTGAGTTGAACACAACTTCTGCTCCAATCCAACCATGCACAGGACATGAGACAGCACTAGGGCAGCAGAGAACCAGCCTGACCAGGGGCACAAATCCCTTCCGGTCTGAGCCAGCACCAGGTCACCTAGGGCGCAGATTTGGCAGACACCCCCATGGTCCCTAGCAGACTGCCCAAGCAATCTTAGGATCACTGGTGAGTGGAACACAACAGTTGCTCCAATCCAATAGTGACAGGTGTGTGACAGCAGGAACAAGGACACCAGAGCCTTTCCTGACCAGAGACTCAGGTTCCTTTTATTCAGTTCAGGTATACCTTGGTTTCAAACAGACCAGACAACTCCACAGTCCTCAAAGGAGACACCACTTCCACGCACTGTAACACGCACATGATCTTAGGACAACAGGATTCCAGGATAACAGGAGCTGGGTCACACTAGTATTTGAGTGTCTCAGAGGAACTTGGTTTTATATATGGAAATCCATCAATGTAATCCACTATATAAACAAACTCAAAGACAAAAACCACATGATCATCTTGTTAGATGCTAAGAAAGCATTTGAGAAAATCCAACACCCATTCATGATAAAAGTCTTGGAAAGATCAGGAATTCAAGGCCCATACCTAAATATAATAAAAGGAATCTACAGAAAACCAGTGGCCAACATCAAAGTAAAGGAAGAGAAGCTGGAGGCAATCCCACTAAAATCAGGGACTAGACAAGGCTGCCCACTTTCTCCCTACCTATTCAATATAGAACTTGAAGTCCTAGCCAGAGCAATTAGACAATAAAAGGAGGTCAAGGGGATCCAAATTGGAAAGGAAGAAGTCAAAACATCATTATTTGCAGATGATATGATAGTATAAATAAGTGACCCTAAAATTTCTACCAGAAAACTCCTAAACCTGATAAACAGGTTCAGTGCAGTAGCTGGATATAAAATTAACTCCAACAAATCAATGGACTCTCTCTACACAAAGGATAAACAGGATGAGGAAAAAATTAGTGAAACAACACCCTTCACAATAGTCACAAAAAATATAAAATATCTTGGTGTGACTCTAAGGAAGTGAAAGTTCCTTACGATAAGAACATAAAGTCTCTGAAGAAAGAAATCAAAGAAGATCTCAGAAGATGAAAAGATCTCCCATGCTCATGGATTGGCAGGATGAACTTTGTGAAAATGGCTATCTTGCCGAAAGCAATCTACAGATTCAATGCAATCCCTATAAAAAATTCCAACTCAATTTTTCAACGAGTTAGAATAGGGCAATTTGCAAATTCATCTGGAATAACAAAAAACCTAGGATAGCAAAAACTTTTCTCAATGATAAAAGAATCTCTGCAGGAATGACTATGCCTGACTAAAACTGTACTACAGAGCAATTGTGATAAAAACTGCATGGCACTGGTATAGTGACAGACAGGTAGACCAATGGACTTGAACTGAAGACCCAGAAATGAACCCACACACCTATGGTCACTTGATCTTTGACAAGCGAGCTAAAACCCTCCAGTGGAAAAAAGACAGCATTTTCAACAAATGGTGCTGGCACAACTGGTGGTTATCATGTAGAAGAATGAGAATTGATCCATCCTTATCTCCTTGTACTAAGGTCAAGTCTAAGTGCATTAAGGAACTCCACATAAATCCAGAGACGCTGAAACTTATAGAGGAGAAAGTGGGGACAAGCCTCGAAGATACGGGCACAGGGGAAAAATTCCTGAATAGAACTGTAAAGGCTTGTGCTGTAAGATTGAGAATTGACAAATGGGACCTCATAAAATTGCAAAGCTTCTGTAAGGCAAAAGACACTGTCAATAACACAAAAAGGCCACCAACAGATTGGGAAAGGATCTTTACCAACCCTAAATTACAAGGGGACTAATATTCATTATATAAAAAGAACCCAAGAAGAAGGACTCCAGAAAACCAAATAACACCATTAAAAAATGGGGTACAGAGCTAAACAAAGAATTCTCAACTGAGAAATATCGAATGGCTGAGAAACCCCTCAAAAAAAATGTTCAATATCCTTAATCATCAGGGAAATGCAAATCAAAACAACCTTGAGATTCCACCTCACACTACTCAGAATGGCTAAGATCAAAAATTCAGGTGACAGCAGATGCTGGTGAGGATGTGGAGAAAGGAATACTCCTCCATTGTTTGTGGGACTGCAAGCTTGTAAAACCACTCTGGAAATCAGTCCAGTGGTTCCTCAGAAAATTGAAGATAGTAATACTGGAGGATCCAGCAATACCTCTCCTGGGCATATATTCAGAAGATGTTTCAACTGGTAATAAGAACACATGCTCCACTATGTTGATAGCAGCCTTATTTATAATAGCCAGAAGCTGGAAAGAACCCAGATGTCCCTCAACAGAGGAATGGATACAGAAAATGTGGTACATTTACACAATGGAATACTACTCAGCTATTAAAAGCAATTAATTTATGAAATTCCTGGGCAAATGGATGTATCTGGAGGGTATCATCCTGAGTGAGGTAACCCAATCACAAAAGAACTCACATAATATGCACTCACTGATAAGTGGATATGGATATTAGCCCTGAAACCTAGAATACCCAAGATACAATTTGTAAAACACATGAAACTCAAGAAGGAGGAAGACCAAAATGTGGACACTTTGCCCCTTCTTAGTATTGGGAACAAAACTCCCATGGAAGGGGTTACAGAGATAAAGTTTGGAGCTGAGATGAAAGTATGGACCATCCAAAAACTGCCCCACCCAGGGGTCCATCCCATAATCAGCCACCAAACGCAGACACTATTGCATACACCAGCAAGATTTTGCTGAAAGGACCCTGATATAGCTGTCTCTTGTGAGGCTATGCCAGTGCCTGGCAAACACAGAAGTGGATGCTCACAGTCAGCTATTGGATGGAACATAGGGCCCCCAATAGAGGAGCTAGAGAAAGTACCCAAGGAGCTGAAGTGGTCTGCAACCCTATAGGTGGAACAATATGAACTAACCAGAACCCCCAGAGCTCGTGTCTCTAGCTGCATATGTAGCAGAAGATGGTCTAGTCAGCCATCATTAGGAAAGAGAGGCCCCTTGGTTTTGCAAACTTTATATAACACCAGGGCCAAGAAGGGGGAGTGGGTGGGTAGGGGAGCGGGGGAGGAGGGTATAGGGAACTTTGGGGATAGCATTTAAAATGTAAATGAAGTAAATACTTAATAAAAATTGGAAAAAAAGTTAAGTTGATTAAATAATATAAGTGTTTAGCATAAAAGGATTCAAAGGAGAATTATGTATTGCTTTTTTTCATTTTTATTTTTCAAAAACTGAATACAAGTTTTACTTTAGAATATCAAATCAGTTATCATTATGTGATGAAATATTTTTCTGATTGCAAAGACAGACTTTTCTGAGAAAATATATAACCCTGAAAATAATAAGGGGTCAGAAACTGTACTGCTGACTATCTCCAACACAAACTCTACGGTGAAGAATACCATTTGTAATAGAGGTTTCATTTTCTGTTAAAAGTGTTTAGATAAAGCAGATAATACAATGAATTTGACTTTGAATAATCTAGGAACATTGGAAACAATTATATGAACAATTTTATATATTCTAATGAATTTTACCCTTCTCTCTGGCTAAGACAACTTAAAGTCAATGACTTTATAACTCATAGTTCCTTAGTGACAACCACTGTAAGTGGTCTCTAGGCAGCTCTCTTTAGAAAGAGTTCACCTGTAGTAGGAATCTTTGCATCTAGTTCCATATACTATGAGCATTCCTAGATGATATTTAAACCTCCTCAGTCACCTAATGATAGTCATGTGTAGTTCAACAGAGTTGGGAATATCTCATTATATAGAAAATAAATTAAAGCAAACTGCATAATATATTAGAACTTTAGAAATGAGGAGTGGACACATCTATATTTTATCCACCATCATTTCAAAATTTCATGGAGAATTAAAATGAAAGTATTGTTTTATATAAACACCGAGTCTTTAGGAGGATAGTAGAACACAGAGCTTTTAATTGCAGAAAATAAATGCATCTCATCATCTATATATCTGCATTTTGTCACAAAACATGATGAGGGAGAATAAGTTATATATTAAATTCCAATTACAGTTTTCTCTCCCTCCTCCCTACCCAGGCCCTGCCTCTTGCCTCTCCCACACCACATACTACTCTTCTTTTCCTTTTAAAAAAGGGCAGGTCTCCCAGGGATATCAATTAGACATGGCATATAAAGTTGCAATTAAACTAGGAACATCCCCTATATAAAGGCTGGACATGGTAACCAAGTAGGAGGAAAAGTGTCTTTAAAGCAGAAAAAATAAATAAAAAAAGAAAGACAGAGATGCTCAGCCTGTGCTAGCTCTCCCTTTGGAAATCTCAAAAGATGACCCAGCTATTCACAGAACCAAAGCATACAAGCAGAGTGCCTAGGTCAGACCCATGCAGGATCCCTGAATATCTGGTCAGTTTCTGTAAGTCCCTATAATCCCATGGGAGTTGCTTCTGAGAATTTTCTCTTGTTGTCCTTGACCTTTTTGTCTCCTAAAATCCTTCTTCCTCATCTTCCTTCGGACTCCCCAGTGTCTGCTTACTGCTTAGCTCTGAAGCCTTTCTGAGATCAATTGGACTAAATGCCAATCTATGTGTGCAGCATAATGTCATTATGACTCTCTGGGCTGTCCAGCTTCTCCTTCCTAACCCTATAGGCTTTGTCAGTGATAGGCTCCCTCTCATGGCATGACTCTCAAGATAAACCAATCATTTGCTGGCAACTCCCACAATTTCTGCATCACCTTTACCCAAGCACATCTTGAAGACAGGACAAAGTATAAGTTGAAGGATTTGTGCCTGAGTTGGTACCTCGATCTCTCCTGGAAATCTTGCATGGTTACAAGAGTTTTAGTGCAGCAACATGGCTGCTCTGGCAATTGATCACCTCCAAATACCTTTGCATTTCCCTGATGACCAAATATATTAAAAATTTCTTTAAGTGCTTCTAAGCAATTTAAGATTTCCCAATTGAGAGTTCACTGTTTAGATTTATATCACCCTTTTTAATTATATTATTTGGTTTATTGATTTGCAGTTTCTTGAATTCTTTAGAGACATTGGAAATTAGTCCTCTGTCAAATATGGAGTTAGTAAAAATCTTTCCTGTGGTGTATGCTGAAGTTTTGTCCTATTGTGGTACCCTTTTCCTTACAGAACACTTTTAAGTTTTATGAGATCTTATACATTAGTTTTCTCTCTTAGTATCTCCAGTATCAGTGTTCTGTTCAGGAAGCTGTCTTCTGTGCAATTGTGTTCAAGGTTGTTCCCACATACTCTTCTACCAGGTTCAGTGTATCTGGTTTTATTTTGAGATCTTTAATGCACTTGAACGTTAGTTTTGTGCAGGGCAATAGATACAGATCTTTATTTTACATATCAATGTTCTTGCACTCTTCTACATACCAATAATTTGGTCTTTGTTCTCAAAATTCAGATGACATGGCCATTTGTTGATTTACGCCTGGGTCTTCAGTTGGATTCCATTGATAACTGGTTTTTATGCCAATACCATGTGGTATTTATTACTATAACTGCATAGTGCATCTTGAAATCAAGAATAGGAACGCATCTGGAAATTATTTTATTGTAAAAATAATTTTAGCTGTCCTGAATTTTTGTTTTTGTTGTTTTATTTTTCCATATGAAGTTGTGTGTTGTTCATCCAAAGTTTTTAAAGTATTGTATTAGAAATTTGAAGGGGATTGCATTGAAACTGTAGAATGCTTTTGGTAATATGGCCATTTTCATTATGTTAATCCTATCAACGCATGAGCATGGGAGATCTTTCCATCTTCTAATATTTTCTTCAATTTCTTATTTCAAAACTTGAAGACCTTGTCATAAAATTATTTCTATTGCTTATTTAGAGTTACCCCAGGATATTTTATATTATTTTTGTCTATTGGAAGAGTTATTTTGCTGTTTGTTTGTTTTTTTTCTTTCCTTTCTTTAATGGATTTATTGATTTTTCTCCCATTGTTTGTGTTTTATGGATTCCTTTAAGGCATTTTTTAATTTCCTCTTTAAGCGTCTCTCTAATCTTCATAAAATTGACTTTAAGGTCATTCCTTGTACTTTGGTTGTGTTGGAATATCCAAAAACATGCTGTAGCATTTTAGTGCAGCTCTGGTAGTAACATGCTACCTTAACTTTTGTTGATTGTCTTCTCATGCTAGGCCTCTGCATTTCACAAAAGTATAGGACTTATTGCTGATTTCTGAGTTTGTTTTTGTTTGATGGATGGTTTTTCTTCTAGTATCTGTTTCTTTCTGGTCTTCTGGCCTGAGGTGCCTGTGATTCTGATGACAAGAACATACTCAAGTGCAATAGAATATCTCTGCTGAGATTTAATGGCTTGTGTGAACTCTGAGGCTTTGGGTGTAGCACAGCCTCTGGCGTTTTGGGTTTCTATGTGGTGTCATGAACTTTTAGGTTCTGGGAATGGCCATGACCTCTAATACAACCAGAGTTTTCTGGAGTTCTGAGTACTAGAATGGTTTCTGGGGTTCCAGGTACTGACCTGAATTCATCTGTCAGGGGGGATTTTGAAGTTCTGGTTATCAGCCTGGTTTTTTAGGAGATCAATGGACTTCTACAGGAGTTGTGGGATAGACTATAAAGTTGAAATGATGGAGTGCTGGTGGGAAAACTGGGCAGGCTATAAGGAGTGTTGGTAGGCTATGGATAGGGTCTTACCTAGGTTTCCAAATACTGGCCTGCCTTCTGGTAGAACAATGGGGTTTAGCTTGAGTTTAGGGCCAGTATATGGAGATTGAATGTCTATAATTTTTGAATAAACTTAGCTTTGATTTCTGAATGGCAGATGACTGATATTTTACACACCAAAGAACTACTAATTATACAAGAGCAATCCTTCAACAGTGTGTTGAGACAAAGGCTACTAAGTCATTCTTTGAAAACATTTTTTTTTTTTCATGACCATATCTACAAAAGAGTTCAGGTTTTCATCCATGCCTTCTATATCTTTAAGTACACATTTTATTTTCAGACATTTGTCTACTTAAATATTCTCATGTGTGCATAAGAGATCTAATATTTTGGGGGGAGGTTTTTTTGTAGTGAAGGTTACTTTTCTAATATTGTACACATTAAAGACAGTATTGATTACATGAGAGAAGAATGAATTTTATGTATATGAATGCACTAAATTGTATGGAATTAGATGAAATACGACTTAGGGAAAATCAGTCTTACCTCATAGCAACACTAAGTAGAACAGAAATATAATAGATCTTGATTCCTATTTCAGGAACAGGGTGGTTTTCTACTTACTACTCCATTCACGGTAATGGTATACCACATCAGATACACAATCCATCACTAAATGAATGACAATAACTAAACTAATGCAAGCCTGAGTGTCTTGAGAAATATTCTTTAATAGAAAATCAAATGTAAGTGTTAATCTGTTTTCTAACAGTAAATAAAATGAGACTCTGGATAAGGTTACACCTACTTACATCTTCAGACAAAATTATCTTTTAGGACATTTTTAAGGAATTGAAGTGTAAAGGAAAAGAAAAACAGAAAACAAAAAACTAGGGAGTAATGTATCCTGTCAGGAAGTACCCTAGGGACCAGAACACTGACCTTGAATGACGGCTATGAAGGCAGCCTTTCAGAAACTTTTAGCTTCTGCCCCCTGCAGAGGTACATGTGATACAGCAATTTATGAGCATGGTGAAGCCACGTGAACTACAGTGTGTAGTCATATAGAGTGCTTAATTAGTTTGACTTCACAGTAATGCAGTAGGAAAGAATCAAGTCTTTTCTTCACATGTCACTTTCTCTTAGACCCTTTGTGCTGGCTGCTCGCTGCTCACTGCTCTCTGCTCTCTGCTCTCTGCTCGCTGGAGAAACTTGATTGGTAGTCACCTGGAAATAAACAAATGTATTCTGACAAGTGTGTAGAAGCAAAGGCTTCTAAAACATCCTTGTATGCAATCAATTTTTTCATGACCATAGCTTTAAAAGAGAGCTCAGCTTTCTTCTAGGACCCATGTTAATATAAATGTAAAATCTGGCCTTCATTTAATATATATTTAACTAAAATCACAGGTGTCTGAGCAGGTGTTTTTCAATTCTTACATGAAGTCCACATTCAAAGAATATGCTATAGAAAGTTCCTAATTCACAGTTGGTAGGTTGGCTTAAGCAAAACTGAAAGGTACGGTTTATTAGATGTCCTTGTCATTAATAAGAAAATGTCTATATTTATGATAAAAGAAATAAGAATTTGTAGACGGAAAACTGGCCACAAGCCAGAGCGAGAAATTATAGGGTATTAAGGGTGGACTCTCTGTATTCTGTCTATATACACTGTTACTGGTTCTTGGTCTTACATGGGTACAAGGGGCTCAAAATATTACATAATACATTAAAAAATTCTCAACAATTTTAATTTGCAGATTATAAATATGTCATTTTCCTTCTAATTTTTCCACTACCAAATCTCATACCCCCATTTCTATCTTTCAAATTCATATATATTCTTAAATATAACATGCATTGTACAATGCGACTTGTATAAATGTGTTTGAGGGCTGACCACGTTGTACTGAATAACCAACCAGTATGCCTTATTTTTTTGTAGAAAAGTATTTCTCTCAGTTCTAGCTATCCTCAATTGCCTGTAGTACTTTGTGTAGGGCTGAGGTTTTTCCTCTATCTACTTTGTCATATTTATGGCTCACTGCCCTTGTACAGCTCATATTTGATTAGTCATGTTTGTCAGAATTTATGGGTGTAGCTTCTCATCTTATTAAGAGATAAAAACTGCACAGAAAACTCCTTGATTCTCTGGCTTGTAAAGCCTTTCTCCTTGTTTCACACTGTACACCAAGCTTTAAATGTTGAAATATTTTGTAGTTGTATAGACTGGGACTGGGCTTTACAATTTGTATTTGATTTGTTGTGGTTTTCTGTAATGATTTGGTAGATATGAGGACATATATTTAGGTTGTTGTTAGAGAATATGCAGATTTAGTAAAGTAATGGTTAGAAGTTCTCTTATAATAAACATGACTTCACTATACCTGGGTAGTGGGCTAGGTTTCCAAAACCAAGTAGAATTTCTCTCTAGTAGAGTGAGTCTAAAGTCCAATCAGAAAGATTTTGTTTCCTGCAAAAATATGTGTGCTACTACTATCATACCTGTGGGGTTATTGTGCCATGCTATTTGCAGTTATGGTTCAAAGACATCACGACTTGGTAGAACTGTTGCTTCCCTCTCTCCTTTGAAAGTGTTCATGGTACTTTCTAGTTCCATTAAAGGTAATAATAATAATAAAAGGATATTAAAGTCTCTACTGGCTTGAGTTATCACAGAGAAAGGAGCCTCCCTTGAGGAAATGCCTACATAAAATTCACCTGTAAGGTATTTTCTCAGTTAGTGATCAACAGTGGGAGGGCCCATTGTGGGTGGTGCCATCCCAGGGCTAATAGTCCTGGGTTCAATAGGAAAGCAATCTGAGCAAGCCAGGTGAAGCAAGCCAGTAGTCAGCACCTTTCCATGGCCTCTGCATTAGCTCCTGCCTCCAAGTTCCTGCCCTATGTGAGTTCATGTTATGAATTCCTTTGTTGAACAGCAATGTGGAAGTGTAAGCTGAATAAACACTTTCCTCCCCAGCTTGCTTCTAGGTCATGATGTTTTACAAACAAGAATACAAACCCAGACTAACACAAACTGGTACTGTGACTGCCTGACCATGTTATTGGAAGGACTGTGGAAGGACTTTGGAAATTTGAGCTAGAAGTACCATTGGGATGTTAAGAGCTCTGTGGGATGTTTTATAAGAGCTTGGAAGATAATGTTGAGAACTGTACATATGATGGAGGCCTGGCTTGTGAAATTTCAGAAGGAAGATTAAAGACTTTTGTCAGGGCCACTGCTGTTTTGGTTGTGAAGATTCTTTGGTGTTGGTTAGCTGGGGCTGAAGAATCAGGTGTGATTAACAAGATTAACAGAACAAGTAACTTTGCATTACTGGGAGGATTGATGCTTTTTAGCTGGAGCTAAGAAATTAATGGTGATAAAGAAGACTAGCATTGCTAAAGTGAACTCTTCAGGGAAGTGTTTCCTGAGAGCATGGAGAAGCTATGTTCCAGAGGCAGCTATGGCTATACCTCCTCTTGGAAGCTAGACTTGATAATGTATAAGAGTTACCCAGGAGGTACTGGTTTCGAAACAAGAAGAGGTAGCAGCTATTGCATATGCCAGTAAGATTTTGCTGAAAGGACCCTGATATAGTTGACTTGTGTGAGGTTATGCCAGTGCCTGGCAAATACAGAAGTGGATGCTCACAGTCACCTATTGGATGGAACACAGGAACCCAGTGGAGGAGCTAGAGAAAGTACCCAAGGAGCTGAAGGGATCTGCAACCCTATAGGTGGGACAACAATATGAATTAACCAGTACCCCCAGACCTTTTGTCTCTAGCTGCATATGTAGAGGAAGATGGCCTAGTCGGCCATCTTTGGGAAGAGAGGCCCCTTGGTCTTGCAAACCTTATATGCCCCAGTATAGGGGAATGCCAGGGCCAAGAAGTGGGAGTGGGTGGGTAGGGGAGCAGGGCAGGGGAAGGGTACAGGGAACTTTCGGGATAGCACTTGAAATGTAAATAAAGAAAATATCTAATAAAAAATTTAAAAAATCATTTTTATAGACATTGCTATTTTTAATACAGGAAATTTTTTTCCTGGGTCTCTGTTAAGTTCAGTACAAATTCTATCAAATGGAGGATAATATGATTTCCAAATTTTCACATTCAATTAAATATCTATGAGGTTCTACTAAATAAATTAATAAATAAGTAAATAAATAAATAAATAAATAAATGAGATAGTAGCTGATGCTTGGCAGTGTGAGAGGCCACTGGGGAAGGTGCAGTCTCATTGGCATTTGAAGGCACAGGACTGAACAGGTCATGGAGAGAAGTTGAGGCTTAGCACCGTGAAAAGAGCCTATGGGAGGCTATTTGTGAAAGTGTAGTCTAGTTGTAGCAGAAGGCACCAGTATTTTGGAGATGGCAGTACCATAATATGACCACCAAGAACAGCAACAGCAGTGGAGGGTAGGCAGCTGGAGCCTAGAAGACAAGGTGTGCGCAATAAAGGGTAGGAATGGAGAAGAGAACCAAGCCCTTTGAGAAGCCCAGAAGGTTAGTGGGTCCCAGACATTGGACAGTTGGAGTGTGATTTTACGTTTGATTGTAACTGTGCCCATCTTTTCTATTCTGTTGGAAATGCTTGTCTCTGTGTTTTTTGTTCGTTTGTTTTTGTTTTTTTGTTGTTATTGCTGTTTTAGCTTATCTAGTCTTTTCTTTTAGAGAAGCCCCTCTTTGTATTTACTTTATTGCTTCTATTTCCATTTTCATGTCTTAAAGTTTTGTTTCCTTCAACTGTTTCTCTTTTTGTAGTATTTTTTTTTTTAAGGTATGTATTCACTTTCTCTTTAAGGGCTGCTATCATCTTCATGAACTTCATTTTAGGCTCTCTTTCTTGTATTTCAGTTGTGTTGTAATAATCAGGGCATGCTATAGTAGGATAATTGGGCTGTGTTAGTGACATATTACCCTGCCTTTTTGTAATGTAACTTTTATACATCTGTAGTAATTGTCATCCCCAAGGATTACTGCATTAGTCTGCTAACAAAGGCCTGGTCCTAAAAGCTTCTAGCCTCCATACAATCTAATCTAGTTCTAGAATATATTCAACCCCTGAGAATTACTGCTCCATAAGATCACACTCTCTTATTCTTTATGATCTCTGGATGGTTCATTCAACTTAGCTGTTTTGGTTAGAACTCCTTTCAAAGCTGAATTATTCAATTTATCCTCTGTCAATATCTTAATTACTGAATTGCTACACTTGGCCTAAATCAACTCTGGCATTTGGTTATGATCATCAGGTTCCTTTTCATTCTCTGGCTCATTCTGTCTTTATTTGTGTTTAACTTATTCTCTCTGCTACCACTCTCTAAAACTCTCACAATAATATTGTACTCTTCTTTCTTACTTTGTTCTGTGCATGTATGTCTTAGGTTGCTTACCTATCTTCCTGTGAAAGCTGGGCATATACTGACAAATATTTCCCCGACTTGTCATTTTTTTCTGCCACTTATTTAAACATCACTTTTATATATGGGTGCTTTTTCTACAAAATAAATTTACCCCAAGACCTTGGGATTAAAGATGTACACTAAAGATGTGTCTGTATACAAACCAGAAGGATTATGTGTATACCAAGGACTGGGCTACAACACAACACAATACAATCTCAGTATTTACAGTGGGATCAATAACCCTACAATTAAAGGTATGGACGATCCATGTTGTTGTTTAGCTTCTTTCAGCCTTGGTCTTGTGAAGGAATTTGTATCCTGGGACAATGGATTCAAGGTTTTTTTCTGTTCAGGAATTTATATCCTGGGAAAATGGATTCAAGGTTTTTTCCACTTTCTCTTCTATTAGTTTTAGTGAGTGATACTGAGGTATTATTATTAATAATAATTATTATTATTATTATTAGCTATTTTCTTCATTTACATTTCAAATGATATCCCCTTTCCTAATTTCCTCCCCTAAAGTCCCCTCTACCCTTCCTCCGACCTGCTCCCAAACCCATCCACTCCCACTTCCTGTCCCTGGCATTCCCCTATACTGGGGCATATAATCTTCACAAGACCAAGGACCTTTCCTCCCATTGATGGCCAACTAGGCCATCCTCTGATACATATGCAACTAGAGACACAAGCTCTGGGGGGTACTGGTTAGTTCATATTGTTGTTCCTCAAATAGGCTGCAGAAAACCTTTAACTCCTTGGATATAGCTCTTCTGAGGCTATGCTAGTCCCTGGCATATACAGAAGGGAAATTGGTCTGATGTTCTCTTTCTTTGTTGGGTCTTTATTTGGTTTAGGTATCAGAGTAATTGTGGCTTCATGGAATGAATTGGGTAGAGTACCTTCTTTTTCTATTTTTATGCAATAGTTTGAGGAGAATTGGAATTAGGTCTTTAATTTGTAAAATAAAGGAGAGCTGATGATTGGGCAGATAAAAGGTAGCTGGAGTAGACAGTGGGGAAGAGAAAAGGAGAAAATGGAAGAGGGAGAGGGTGCAGAGGAGGAGGAGGAGGAATAAGAAAAGCAGAGCAGAAGCACATTCCTTGGAGAAACTGCAAATTCTCAGGGGTTTCATAGATGTGGAAGATGGTAGTGTCATGGAAGATCTGCCCAATCTAGGCACACAGCATATAATCATAATAACTGAATTGTGTTTTCATTGCCTGGGCATAATTAGGTTGGAGAGATAATGCAGCATTTAGCTTTGGTCTTTTCATTATGTCCTGGATTTCTTCGATGTGTTGGGATAGAATCTTTTTGTATTTTGCATTTTCTTTGATTGTTGTGTCCATGTTTTCTATGGAATCTTCTGCACATGAGATTCTCTCTTCCATCTCTTGTATTCTGTTGCCGATGCTTACATTTAGGGTTCCTGACTTCTTTCCTAGGGTTTCTATCTCCAGAGTTTTCTCCCGTTGGGTTTTCTTCTTTATTTCTACTTCCATTTTTAGATCTTGGATGGTTTTGTTCAATTCTATCACCTGTTTGGTAAGATTCTTACATTTGCCTTTTGCCATCTGGTAATCTCTGTTGTTAGATGCTCTAGCTGTCTCTGGCTGGAACTTGTTTCGCCTGTGATTCTGTTAGCCTCTGTCAGCACTCCTGGGAGTCCAACTCTTTCCTGAGTCCCAGTGGTCAGAGCATTCTTTGCAGGCAAGCTCTCCTTTGGCAGGGAAGGTGCCCAGAGGTCTGGCTGAGCTCTGCCTCCTGGCTGAGGATGAAGGCTCGAAGGGACCCTGTCTAAGGAGCTCTTCTTGCTTCTGTGGCCCCCGAGGTCTCTGAGAGACCCAGGATACAAGTGATGTTGAGGTCTTTGATTCACTGGTATTTCAATATTGTACTGTGTTATAGGTGTGGATCAATTTACATTCCTCTACATGCAGGCATCAAGTTAGTCCAGCAACATTATTGAAGAGGTTTTCATTTTATTCATTGAGTATTTCTTGCTTTTTTGTTTTAAATCAGAAATCGGTGTCCACTGGTGTGTGGATTTACTTATGGTTCTTCAGTTGTATCCCATTGATCAAGCTGACTCTATTTATGCCAGTCCCTTATAGTTTTTATAACTGTTGTTCAGTAGTATAGCTTAAAATCAGGAATCATGATACCTCCAGAAGTTGTTTTATTCTTAAGCATTGTTTTAGTAAGAGTGAGGTTCTTTTTATTTTTCCATATGAAGCTGAGTATTGTTCTTTCATTGTCTGTAAACAATTATATTGTCATTTTGATGTGAATTGTGTTGAATCCACAGATTGATTACTATACAAGGGACATTTTTAGTATATTAATCATACTAATTCATGAGCATGAGAGAGCCTTCCATTTTCTTTTCTTTTTAAAAAATTAATTAGATATTTTCCTTATTTACATTTCATACTCTATCCCAAAAGTCCCCTATATCCTCCCCCCACCTGGCTCCCCTACCCACCCATTCCCACTTCTTGGCCCTGGCATTCTCCTGTATGGGGCATATAAAGTTTGCAAGACCAAGGGGCCTCTCTTCCCAATGATGGTCATCTAGGCCATCTTCTGTTAAATATGCAGCTAGAGACACNAGCTCNGGGGGTACTGNTTAGTTCATATTNTTGNTCCACCTANAGGGTTGNANNNNCCTTCAGCTCCTTGAGTAATTTCTCTAGTTCCTCCACTGGGGGCCCTGTGTTCCGTCCTATAGATGACTGTGAGCATCCACTTCTGTATTTGCCAGGCACTGGCATAGCCTCACAGGTGACATCTATATCAGGGTCCTTTCAGCAAAGTCTTGTTGGCAAATGCAATAATGTCTGCATTTGGTGGCTGATTATGGGATGGACCCCCGGGTGGGGCAGTCTCTGGATGGTCCATCCTTTCATCTTGGCTCCAAACTTTGTCTCTGCAACTCNTTCCATGGGTATGTTATTCCCTGTTTTAGGGAGGAATGAAATATCTACATGTTGGTCTTCCTTCGTGATTTTCTTGTGTTTTGGAAATTGTACCTTGGGTATCCTAGGTTTCTGGGCTAATACCCACTTATCAGTGAGTGCATATCAAGTGACTTCTTTTGTGACTGTGTTACTTCACTCAGGATATCCTTTTCAATTTCCTTCTTCAAAAATTTGAAATTCTTGCCTACAGATTTTTTTAAATGTATTATCAAATTTATCAAATTTTATTACACAAATTTTATTATAAAATTTATTTTTTCATGTTTTTATTAATTTATTTTTAATTAGATGCTTTCTTTATTTACATTTCAAATGTTATCCCCTTCCCTAGTTTCCCATTCTGAAAAATTTCCTATCCCCTCCTCCCCTCTACCTGCTCCCCAATCCACCCACTTCCATTTCTTGGCCCTGGCATTCCCCTATACTGGGGCATAGAACATTCAGAGGACCAAGGGCCTCTCCTCCAATTGATGACCGACTAGGGCATCCTCTGCTACATATGCAGCTAGGGCCATAAGTTCCACCATGTGTTTTCTTTGATTGGTGGTTTAGTCCCTGGGAGCTCTGGGGGTACTGGCTAGTTCATATTGTTGTTCCTGCTATGGGGCTGTAAACCCCATCAACTCCTTGGGTACTTTCTCTAGCTACTTCATTGGGAACCCTGTTCTCCATCTAATGGATGGCTGTGAGCATCCACTTCTGTATTTGTCAGGTACTGGCAAAGCCTCTAGGAGACCGCTTTACCAGGCTCCTGTCAGCCTGCTCTTGTTGGCATCCACAATAGTGTCTGGGTTTGGTGGTAGTTTATGGGATGAATCCCCAGGTGGGGCAGCCTCTGCATGGTCATTCCTCCAGTCTCTGCTCTGAACTGTGTCTCTGTAACTCCTTCCTTGCATATTTTATTCCCCTTCTAAGTAGGATCAAAGTATCTATACTTTGGTCTTTCTTCTTAAGTTTCATGTGTTTTGCAAATTGAATCTTGGATATTCTGAGCTTCTGGGATAATAATCACTTATCAGTGACTGCATATCATATGTGCCATACAGATCTTTAACATGCTTGCTTAGAGTTAAACCAAGATAGTTTATATTGTTTTGGGCTGTTGTAGAGAGTTTTTTTCCCCTAATATCTTTCTCAGTCATTTATCATTTGTATGAAAGAGGGCTTCTGAATTTTTTGAGTTACTTTTCTATCTAGCCACTTTGCTGAGTTACTCTCTGCTGTAGGAAATCTCTGGTAGAAGTTTTGGGGTCACTTATGTATACTAACATATTATCTGTATATAGTGATGCTTTGAATTCTTCCTTTACAATTTGAAAAGGATCAAATTTACAATTTGATATCCTTACTTGTCTTACTGCTCTGGCCAGAACTTCAAGTACTGTATTGAATAGATAAGGAGACAGTAGGCAGCCTTGTCTTGTCCCTGATTTTAGTTGGATTGCTTCATGTTTCTCTCCTTTTAATTTGATTTTGTCTGTTGGCTTGCTGTATATTGCTTTTATTATATATAGGTATGTGACTTGATTTGTTGATCCCTTCAAGACTTTTAACATGAACAAGTATTGGATTTTGTCAAAGGTGTTTTTAGCATGTAATGAGATGATCATGTGATTTTTGTCTTTGGTTTGTTGGTTTAGTCATTTACATTGATGGATTTTTGTATATTGCACAATCCCTGCCTCCCTGGTTTGAAGCTGTGGTGAAAGATGGTTTTGATATGGTTTTGTTTTCGATTTTCAAGAACTTTACTGAGTAGTTTTGCATCTATGTTCAGAAGTGAAAATGGTTTGTAGTTTGCTTTCTCTCTCTCTCTCTCTCTCTCTCTCTCTCTCTCTCTCTCTCTCTCTCTCTCTCTCTCTCT
>NC_034598.1:13556475-13558636 GCF_900095145.1 Mus pahari
TTTCTTTCTTTCTTTCTTTCTTTCTTTCTTTCTTTCTTTCTTTCTTTCTTTCTTTCTTTTTTTCTTTCTTTCTTTCTTTCTTCTTTTTTTTAATCTTTGTGTGGAATAGGTATCAATGTATCTGTGGCCTTATAGAATGAATTTGGCAGTATTCCTTCTGATTCTATTTTGTAGAATAATTTGAGGAGTTACTATTAGTTTGTCATTGAATATCTGGTAAAATTCAATACTAAAGCCATCTGTTCCTGGGCTTTTATTGCTTGGAAGATATTTAATAAGTGCTTCTATTTCCTTAGGGGTTATGGAACTGTTTATATAGTTTGCCTAATTTTGATTTAACTTTCGTATGTAATATCTGCCTAGAAATTGACTCATTTCATGTCAAATTTCCAGGTTTGTGGAGTACAGATTTTTGAATTAAGATCTTATGATATTTTTTTTGAATTTTCTCAGTCTCCATTTTCATTTCTAATTTTGTTGAATCTTTATATTGTTCCCCTTGTTTCTGATTGATTGATTTCAGCCTTGAGTTTGACTGTTTCTTGCCATCTACTTCTCTTTGGGTGTGTTTGCTTCTTTTGTTCTAGAGAATTCCGGTGTGCTGTTAAGTTGCTAGTATGATATCACTTCATTTTTTTTTTTTTTTTTTTTTTAATGAAGGCACTCAGTTAGTACTACAAATTTTTACCTTAGCACTGCTTTCATTGTGTCTCATAAGTTTGGGTATATTGTACCTTCATTTTCATTTGGTTCTAGAAAATCTCTAATATTTTTCTTCATTTCTTCCCTGACCAAGATACCATTGAGTAGAGTTGTTGAGTTGCTGTGAGTTTGTGGGCTTTCTGTTTCTGTTTTTATTGAAGTCTAGCCCTAGTCCATAGTGATTTGATAGAATGCAATGAATTATTTCAAACTTCCGGTATCTGTTGAATCTTGCTTTGTTTGTAATTTTTAATAATTTCAAGAAGCCTAACACTTTCTGAAAGTCACATATTTTATTTATTTTTGTTATGCGACTATACCATGAATATAGGGTACACTTTTAACTTTTTTATGTAATTTGAAGGCCACAATTATTTGCCTAAATTGACTATTACATACATGCTTGAGTCATAAATAATATATTAAAAATAAAAGAGATTGGACACTTTGCATATTAATACAGAATGGAGTTTGTGTTGCAAAGATGAAAAACATACCCTTTAGAACCAATTATCCTAAAGGAGTGTTAGCAAAGTGTTCTTCTAATTAGGACATAGATCTGGAACTCTGATGTATAATGTTTGTGGGTATCTGTATATTTGTGTAGACATTTGCTAATGTATAAAGCTTCACACTTTTATTTTTTAAAGCATACTTTCTTAATTTCATATCTGATCTTTTGAAAAGATTTTCTAGAAATGTGTGAATTAGCTTGCTTTTGTCAACACACTATAATTAGCCACTTATTTTTAGGGCTGAATCTTAATGAGTCATTTCATGGTCTTAATTAAAAGTGTCTGAGCATGGCACTGAGTAGTAGAACAAATAGACAAATTAAGTCCAGTTTGCAAGATAGTTCATTTGCGCTTTAAATACATATTTTAAATATTGAAATTAAGCCCCAAGATTAATACTATAAAAAAGAGAAACCTAATACTCAAGAGTTTTTTTATGACAATGAATCACTCTACATTCATAGTTTTTGTCTAAGAACTAAAAATTTTGGAGCAATCTATCTCAATTATTATTATCTTTCTTGTATTTATTTTTAAATCACCCATATCCTGTTTGTCATTCTCATCCTACTCCATGCCACTTGCCATATTACTCATTCAATTATCTACTTTCTTTTTTAAAAAATTATTTTATTAGATATGTTCTTCATGTACATTTCAAATGCTATCCCAAATGTCCCGTCTACCCTCCCCCACACCCTGCTCCCCTGCCCATTCACTCCCACTTCTTGGCCCTGGTGTTCCCCTTTTTGGGGCATATAAAATTTGCAATACCAAGGGGCCTCTCTTCCCAATGATGGCTGAATACGCCATCTTCTGCTACATATGCAGCTAGAGACACGAGGTCTGGGGGTACTGGTTAGTTCATATTGTTGTTCCACCTATAGGGTTGCAGACCCCTTCAGCTCCTTCGGTACATTCTCTAGCCCCAACTTTAGGGACAC
>NC_034598.1:13559516-13580748 GCF_900095145.1 Mus pahari
AGTGTTCCTCTTTCTCCACATCCTTGTCAGCATCTGCTGTCCCCTGAATTTTTGATCTTAGACATTCTGACTGGTGTGAGGTGAAATCTCAGGGTTGTTTTGATTTGCATTACCCTAATGATTAAGGATGTTACATTTTAAAAGTCAACATACAGTGATTTCAATGAAAAAATATTACGAAAAAGTTTAGAGAGTCAATAGTGGTGGTAACGGCTTCAATTACTGTGAGTTCATATGAGCTTTGTTTGTGTTTTAGCAGTCTAGTTCTCTTGGTGTCCTCTGCTTTCTCTCTCATCTACTTCTACCTTTCTGGGAGAGGTTTATTGGATATAGAATTATCTTGATCACGTATTTTATACAATAATATAAATAGTTATCTTTATGTAGTCATCTATCATTTTGCATTACTTTTCCACTTATTAGTTTTATTTCTAATTTTTTCTCCCTCTCCTCACCATTACATGAGTCCCAGAAATTCTGTATGTTTCTCACTGAGAAGAGAACAATTCAGGGCTGCTTTCATACAGAGGAGTGACACACAGATAAAATTCAGATCTGTTCTGCTTATGTCCTAGGTATTCCAACATCTAGCAGGGATGGATATATTACAAAAACCTTTCTAGTCAGACTATTTCTAAGTGGAAGAAGTAGGAGCCAATGTAAAAGACCAGGATTGGGGACCTCACAAAACTTTCATTGATTATATCATGTGGGTTCTGAGTGAGTCAGAGAACTAACCTCCTGATGTTTTCATAATATACATATCTTGAGTGTAGTTTATGCTCCCTCAATCCTCTATGTCCTCATCCACTCTACCTCCCCTACTCCTATTTTTCTCTCCAGAGAAGGGCAAGCTTACCATAGACATGAAACAACCATAGCATATCAAGTTGCATTTAGAATAGATACTTCCTCTCCACTTAAGGGTAGACATGAACTGAGTTGGAGAAAAGGGCCTTAAGAGCTGGCAACAGAGATAGGTCTTGCTCTCTTGGTTAGGAGTCCCAGAAGAACACCAAGCTACACAACCATACCATATATGCAGAGATGCTAGGTCAGTCGGATGAAGGCTTCCTGCTTGGCAGCTCAGTCTCTGTGAGGCCCTATAAACCCAGGTTAGTTGATTCTATGTGTGTGTTTGTGTGTGTGTGTGTGTGTGTGTGTGTGTGTGTGTGTGTGTGTGTGTGTTGTTGTTGTTGTTGACCATCCTGGCTGCTACAATCTTTTCTCCCTCTCTCCCTAAGCACCACCCAATGTTTGACTCTGGGTCTCTGCATCTGTTTCTACTAGTTGCTTAGCTATGTCTCTCTGAGGACAATTGGGCTCAGACCCAATGTAGCAGTATAGAAGAATATCATTAGGCATCATTTCATTAACATTTTTTGCCTCTTCAGTTATATTTGGTTCTATCCTAGGTCTCTGGGCTGCCCAGCCTCATTTTCCTGGAGTGGGCTTTCTCTCATGGCATGTGTCTGAAGCTGGACCAGACATTTGTTAACCACTCCCACAATTTCTGTGCCACATTTACCTCAGCATATCTTATAAATTTTGTGGGTTGGTGTCTCATTCCCTCTATTGGAAGGCTTGCCTAGTCACATGAGATGACCTGTTTTGCCTTTGTATTAACATGGCACAGGCAACCTGCTTCTGTGCTTTCTCCTAGAACTCTTCTCTCCATGGGAGCAACAGATGCCATCTTGAAAATAGGCAAATGGCAACCTCCTTCACCTCCATGTCACAGAGACTGGCACTCTCACTGTCTTAGTCACAGTTTCTATTCCTGCACAAACATCATGATCAAGAAGTAAGTTGGGGAGGAAAGGGTTTATTCGGCTTACAATTCCATACTGCTGTTGATCAGCAAAGGATGCAGGACTGGAACTCAGCAGGTCAGAAAGCAGGAGCTGATGCAGAGGCCATGGAGGAATGTTCTTTACTGGCTTGCTTCCCCTGTCTTGCTCAGCCTGCTCTCTTATAGAACCCAAGACTACCAGCCCAGGGATGGTCCCACCCTCAAGGGGCCTTTCCCCCTTGATCACTAATTGAGAAAATACCTTACAGCTGGATCTCATGTAGGCATTTCCTCAATTAAAGCTCCTTTCTCTGTGATAACTCCAGCTGTGTCAAGTTGACACAAAACTAGCCAGTACACTCACTGATAAATGGTTAAGCACTTCCTGGTACAACTGGTGCCTTTCCTTGGGAAAAAGCAAAAAACCCTTGAAGAGATAAGGGTCCCTAGACTGGACCATGAGAGGAGTGTAATCAGGGGTCAAAGCCAGCTGTGGCTAGTTGTAAAAACACATTAGTTCCTGATAGCACCATAAAGTTACTTCCCATGTCAGAAGAGTCCCCCCTTTCAGTTGTGTGATTCTGCCTCCCTGCCTGAATGAATGATATTGTGTTTGAAAGATGACCTCCCTTGTCACCTCTCCCATCACCCTAAAATCCAAAGAATCCCTGACTATGCTGTATAAAAACACCAAAATCTCTAGTCCCAGGGTCTCACTCTTGTCCTACACAGTGGGAAGGATTTCAATCTGAGTCTGACTCGATTATTATTAAAGACTCTCTTGTTTCAATGTGTCAGATATAGTGGTTCTTGGAGCTATCCTGGAGGTCCCTTAGTGACTAGGACACAATAGTATCCCTCATTGTTAGGAGTCATAGCTAGGTCACCAAAGATTACCAGTAGTTTCCATTGTACTAGCTTCCTAGCTAGTATACCTCTTTCCAGGTTTCTCTCCCAGTACTTTCTCCCTCCATCCTCCCCATCTTGATTTCTGCTATTTCTATACCCACTCCAGTCACCTACGCTATACACTCATGATGTAGATTCTATTTTTTTTCCACAGTGAGATTCATCTATCTCCCCTTGAGCCCTCCTTGTTATATAGCTTCTATGGGTTTGTTGATTATTGCATGACTGGCAATCACAATATAAAATGAAGTTAAAAGGCTAAATATCTACTAACCAAATAATACAATTAAAAACTGGGGTACAAATCTGAACAGCATTCTCAAAATAGGGATACCAAATGGCCAAGGAACACTTACAAAAAAAGGCCAACATCTTAAGCCATTATGGAAATGCAAATCAAAATGACACTGAGATTCTATCTTATACTTGTCAGAATGGATAAGATCAAAAACAACTCTGATGGCTCATACTGGAAAATATATGGAGGAAGGACAACACTCCTCCACTGCCCCTAGGAGTATAAACTTGTGAATTGTTGGGAACAAAAAGGGGGGCTCTGTGAATGAGGGGGGGAAGACCCACACCCTGCCAGAGTTTTACCTATTCTCTGGTCTGTTAGGCATGGGAGAGCTGCCATACACTTTCCACCCAGCCCTGGGTGGGCATTCAAGCCTCTGACCCACTCTTAAGGGGGTGGCAAAGCAGAAGCCCTACCTGGGTATCCTAGATCTACTTTGCTAAAGCCACCAGGGTTATAGGAGAGAGGGATGAGGGAAGAGGTTCCCAACACTGACCAGAGTGAGTGCAGTGGATCTTGATTAGCATAGACTTTCTATGGTTTTAGAGCTTTATTATAGAAACAGCAGGGGGAAAGAGAGAAGGGAAAGAGAGACAGACAGACAGAGAGAGAGAGAGAGAGAGAGAGAGAGAGAGAGAGAGAGAGAGAGGAGAAGTCAAAGAGAGAGGAGAGAGGGTAAGAATGAGGGGTAAGAAGTAAGAGAGTGAGAAGTAAGAGCTTAAGAGAACAAAAGAGTGAGAGGTAAGAGAGAGAGGTGGGGGGCCTAACAGCCTCTTTTGTGGTCTTCATTGTTGCTAGGTAACTGGGGAGGAGTTTAGCCTGAAGGTCAGAAGCTTGGGCTATTGCAGATGTGACTTCTAGCCATTCTTCTCTTGTGGGGGATGTGGCAGGCGGTAACTTAGGCTGGAGTCAGAGTTCCAGGAGCATAAGGGAACAAGCTACCATGTCATTTAGGTGAATTATGACCTCTGGGTTGAGACCTCAGCTCAACTGGAGAGCAGCCTGTCTGTGCATAGCCCAGTGCCCCACAATTCCCCCTCTGTTTTTATAAGAAAAAAAAAGGGGGGGGGGGAGGTCGCTGATGTGACTGAGGTGATAATTTAGAGTGGAGTGGAATTATTAGAAAAAAATATATAGCCTGAAGAAGTAGCAGAACAATGCCAGAGTAATAAGGAGAATTAAAGGTAAGTGTTGAGAAGGCAAGACATTGTACAATTAATCAGGTGTTCCATGGGTAGTACAATTTGAGGGTAATAACATCCATTTTGAACATCAGTTAATTAATCTAGATAGGCATTATGCTTTCGTCACTACCATATAACTTTCCCCAAAGTTCATCATCTTTTGGCTTCAGCAAAAGAGTTCATCTGTAGCTGGAAAGTCCCATGTCTGTCTCCTGTGGTTCAGCACTTGTCTAGGGAGCCCTCAGTCAGATGAGATTTTTGGAGGAAGGCAGGTTTCATCTGTAGGTCCCAGGATGCAGTGACTTTGAAAACTAATATAGTGGTTTCTCAATATTTGGGAATAGATCTACCAAAGGAACCAGCAATTCCACTTCTGGGCATAGACCCAAATGATACTCTACCCACCATAACACAAGGCTACTTGTTTAAATATGTTTATAGCAGCTTTATTAGTAATATCCAGAAACCGGAAACAACCTAGATGTTGCTTAACTGAAGTGTGAAACAAACAAACAAACAAAAAACAAAAACATCATGATATTTGCTAGCAAATGGATGGAACTAGAAAAGATCATCCTAAGTCTGAGAACCTTAAACCCATAAAGACAAACATAAAATGTACTCATAAATGGTTATTGTTAGATTTCAAATTTGATACATGGTAAGGAAAAGGTAAAGACTTTTTTGTTAAGAAATGATTTAATCTAACATCCATTTTTAGGATATAGAAGATATAGTTGGAAAAGATTGGCAGTGAATACAGAGTCTCATGTAGGAGACCAGGATAACATTTTACATTAGCTGTGTTGAGTACTTAAACAAGGTTACTGTTAATGAAAAAGAACAGAGCAAGGAAATTTGGAATATACTTGTAGTTAGATTTGTGTGTGTGTGTGTGTGTGTGTGTGTGTGTGTGTGTGTGTGTTTCAATATACATGCAAACACACACACACACACACACACACACACATACATATGTATAATAAAGGTAAGAAAATGAAATGACCAATAACTGAGGTTTAAGTATTATGCATGATTGAGAGATGGATTGGAATTCATGAGGATGCTGGGATTCCAATTGATTTGGAGAGAGCAACATAATTGATTTGTTTTGAAAGTATTAAATTTGTCATGTGTCTTAGTTCACCAAATAAAGGGGAATGATTAACACGGCACTGAGTGATGCTCCTCTAGTACATATGGGAATTGATGACAATAAGAAAACATTTAGCTGCTTCTTTTAGTAGTCATTATTAATAGCTGGCATAATTTTGTTTACTTCATATTTTTAAATTTGTAAACAATTGATTTTCCACTAACAATAAGTTAGGATATTGGGTTTTTGGTTTATTTTTTAAAAAATGCTTGCCTATTTCCATCTTCGCCTGGAGCTGAACCTGTGCCACAGATCTCCATACTCAAACCCTGCAGGGATAGAACTGTTCTCCCAGGAGTACTGACAAACCTAAGAGCACAAGTAAGATCACTAATTCTGCTCAAACCCTGGCCCAAGAGGGACCCACCCAGAGGCCTCAGGACACAGGAACTGAGGAGCAGCCTAGAACAGAATCCTTCCAGTTTCCATCTGCATCCTGAGCTGACCCTGTGCAACAGCTCTCAATACACAAATCCCACCAAGACAGAGCTGATCTCCCAAAGGTACAGACATACCTGAGAGCTCAGGTGAGACCACAACTTCTGCTCAAACTCCTGGCCCAAGAGGGACCCACCCTGAGCCATCAGGACACAGGAATTAAGGAAGAGTCAGGGACTGGATCCTTCACATTTCAGTCTGAAACCTGAAGCTCACCTTGTGGCACAGATCACCATATCCAAACTCCTTCCGGTTGAGAACTGATCTCCCAGGAGTACAGACACACAGGCTTATAGGTGGAACAAGTCACAGAGGGAAAGCAAGACCAGATAACACTAGAGTTACCCAGATGGCAAGAGGCAAGTGCAAGAATGTGAATGACAGAAACGAAGGCTACTTGTTATCATCAGAATACATTTTTCCCACCACAGAAAGCCCTGGATACCCCAAGACACTGGAAAGCAAGATTCTGATTTAAAATCACATCTCATGATGACGATAGAGGACTTTAAGAAGGATATAAATAAATCCCTTAAGTAAATATAAGAGAACACAAGAGGTAAAAATTTTGTGGTTTTAATATTGAGGTAAGAATAAATAACTATATTCAAAATAAACTAAAAGACTTAGATTGAATAAGACTTTAAATAAAGATAAAATAGTAGGTATAATCAATAAAGTATACTCTAAGAAAACATTTCTAATTTGACCATTATCATGTTAAAATAGGTTTTATATAGAACTGAAAATTCTAATTAAATAAGAAAAATATATTCCTTAATATTTTAAAATAGATTATGAAGGTTTAATTTCTGGTGTTCATTTTATTTGAAAATTGATCGCAATGCTAACAAGCAGTGGGGAAATAAGATTGTCAGTGTCAACAAAGGTGTCACATGATCTTGACCAATACAAAGAATAATGCAACTCTTATTTACAAATAGAATAGACATGAAAAGTCAAATAGACCTACTAGAAATTACGAAACAGTTCACCTGGTTGGTGGAAAACAGCTTGGAAACATTCTCAGCTCCTACTTGCATCACCAAGTGCAATGATTGCTAATATGATAAAACAACAACTGTGAGATAATTTCTATCTTTATGACTAAGGTGTGTTTTAAATATGTAGCAGAATGATGGAACCTGCTTTCACATCCATTCTGTTTGCCTGTGTTTTTTTATTGGGGAATTGAGTCTATTGATGTCGAGAGACATTAATGACAAGTGACAGTTATTTCCTGTTATTGTGATGATGGTTTTGTGTGTGTTTTTGTGTGTGTGTGTGTGTGTGTGTGTGTGTGTGTGTGTGTGATTCTTTGTGTATATCTACTAGTGTGTGCTTTCAATGTTATCTGTGGTAGGGAATTACCTCTTCCCTGTGTTTTCTTTCCTTTTTTGAAAATTTTTTATTAGATATTTTCTTTATTTTCATTTCAAATACTATCCCAAAAGTTCCCTATACCCTCCCTATGCCCCTGCTCCCCTACCTAGCTATATAAGGGTTCTGTCATCAAAACCTTGTTGGCATCTGCAATACTGTATGGGTTTGGTGGTTGTTTATGTGATGGATACCCAGGTGGGGCAGTCTCTGGATGGTCCTTCCTTCTATCTCACCTCCAAACTTTGTCTCTGTAATTTTTTCTATGAGTATTTTGTTCCCTCTTTTAAGAATGATCAAAGTTTCCACACATTGGTCTCCCTTCTTCTTGAGTTTCATGTGTTATGCAAATTGTATCTTGGATATTCTGAGTTTCTGGACTAGTATCCACTTGTCAGTGAGTGAATATCATGTGTGTTTTTTTGTGATTGGGTTACCTCACTCAGAATAAAACTCTCCAGATCCATCCATTTGCCTAAGAATTTCATAAATTCATTGTTTTTAATAGCCGAATAGTAATCCATTGTGTATATGTACCACATTTTCTGTATCCATTCCTCTGTTGAGGGATATCTAGGTTCTTCCCAGCTTCTGGCTAATGTAAATAAGGCTGCTATGAACATACTGGAGTATGTGTCCTAATTACAAGTTGGAATATTTTCTGGGTATATGCCCAGAAGTGTTATTACTGGATCTTCTGGTAGTACTATGTCCAATTTTCTGAGGAACCTCCAGACTGATTTCCATAGTGGTTGTACAGCTTGCAGTCCCAACAGCAATGGAGAAGTGTTCCTCTTTCTCCACATCTTTGCCAGCATCTGCTGTTACCTGAATTTTTTATCTTAGCCATTCTGACTGGTATGAGGTGGAATCTCAGGGTTATTTTGATTTGAATTTCCATGATGATTAATGATGTGGAATATTTTTTTCAGGTGCTTCTCAGCCATTCTGTATTCCTCAGTTGAGAATTCCTTCTTCAGCTCTGTACCCCATTTTTAAATAGTGCTATTTGGTTTTTTTGGAGTATAGCTTCTTAAGTTCTTTACATATGTTGGCTGTTAGTCCCCTAATGGATTTAGGATTGGTAAAGAATTTCCAATCTGTTGGTGGCCTTTTTGGCACATTGACAGTGTCCTTTGCCTTACAGAAGCTTTGAAATTTTATGAGGTTCCATTTGTCAGTTCTTGATCTTACAGCACAAGCTATTGCAGTCCTGTTCAGGAATTTTTCCCCTGTGCATTATACCTTCAACACTCTTCCCCACATTCTCCTCTAAAAGTTTCATTGTCTCTGGTTTTATATGGAGTTCTTGATCCACTTAGACTTCAGCTTTGTATGAGATAAGAATGAATAAATTCACATTCTTCTACATTATAACTGTCAGTTGAGCCAGCACTATTTCTTGAAAATGCTGTCTTTTTTCCACTGGACGCCTTTGTCAAAGATCAAGAGACAATAGATGTGTGGGTTGATATCTGGGGCTTCAATTCTATTCCATTGATCTACCTGTCTGTTTCTGTACCAGTATCATGCAATTTTTATCACAATTGCTCTATAGTACAGTATAGTCAGGGATGGTGATTCCACCAGAGGTTCTTCAATGTTGAGAATAGTTTTTGATATCCTAGTTTTTTTTGTTATTCCAGTTGAATTTGCAAATTGCCCTTGCTAACTCTGAAAAATGGAGTTGGAATTTTGATGGGAATTCCATTGAATCTGTAGATTGCTTTCAGCACAATAGCTACTTTTACTATATTAATCCTGCCAATCCATGAGCATGGGAGTTTTTTCCATCTTCTGAGATCTTTTTTGATTTCTTTCNTCAGATAATTGAAGTTCTTATCATACAGATTTTTCACTTCCATTGTTATAGTCACACCGAGGTATTTTATATTATTTGTGACTATTGAGCAGGGGATTGTTTCTCTAATTTCTTTCTAATCCTGTTTATCTTTTATGTAGAGAAAGACCACTGATTTGTTTGAGTTAATTTTGTATCCAGCTACTGCACTGAAGCTGTTTATCAGGTTTCAGAGTTCTCTGGTGGAATTTTTATGGTCCCTTATATATATATATTATCATATCATCTTGAAATAGTGATATTTTGACTTTTTCCTTTCCAATTTGTATTCTCTTGATCACCTTTTGTGGTATAATTGCTCTGGCTAGGATTTCAAGTACTAAACTGAATAGGTAGGGAGAAAGTGTGAAGTCTCTGATTTTAGTTTGATGGTGGCTACTGGTTTGCTGTATATTGCTTTTATTATGTTTAGGTATGAGGCAAGAATTCCTGATCTTTCCTGATCATGAATGGGTGTTAGATTTTGTCAAATGCTTTCTCAGCATCTAATGAGATGGATCATGTGATTTTTGTCTTTGAGATTGTTTATATAGTAGATTTTGTTGATGGATTTCCATATACTAAACAATCCCTGCATCTGTGGGATGAAACCTACTTGATCATGATGGTTGATCGTTTTGATGTGTTCTTGGGTTCCATTTGCAAGGAATTAATTGTGTATTTTTGCATAGATGTTCATAAGGGAAATTGGTTTAAAGTTCTCTTTATATGTTGGGTCTGAGAGTTTTATGTATCAGAGGAATTGTGGCTTCATAGAATGTACTGGGTAGAATACCTTCTGTTTCTATTTTTTCGAATACTTTGAGGAGTTTTGTAATTAGGTCTTCTTTGAAGGCCTGATTGACCTTTGCACTAAACCCACCAGGTTCTGGGCTTCTATGGTTGGGAGACTATTAAAAACTGCTTCTATTAATTTTTAGGTGATATAGGACTGTATGGATCATTACTTTGATCCTGTTTTAACTTTGGTACCTGGTATCTGTCTAGAAAATTTTCCATTTCATCCATTTCCAGTTTTGTTGAGTATTGCTTTTTGTAGTAGGATTTGATGATGTTTTGGATTTCCTCAGGTTCTGTTGTTGTGTCTCCCTTTTCATTTCTGATTTTGTTAAATAGGATGCTGTCCCTGTGCCCTATAGTTAGTCTGGATAAGGGTTGATCTATCTTGTTTTTCTCAAAGAACAAGTTCCTGGTTTGGTTGGTTCTTTGTATAGTTCTTTTTGTTTCCACTTGGATGATTTCAGCACTGAGTTTATTTCCTGCTGTCTACTCCTCTTGGGTGAATTTGCTTCCTTTTGTTCTAAAACTTTTAGGTGCACTGTCAAGCTGCTAGAGAATACTCTCCCCAGTTTCTTCTTGACTGTACTCAGAGCTATGAGTCCTCTTAGGACTGCTTTCATTGTGTCCTATAAGTTTGGGTATATTGTGGTTTCACTTTCATTAAACTCTAAAAAGTCTTTCATTTCTTTCTTTATTTTTTCCTTGACTAAGTTATCATTGAGTACAGTATCTTTCAGCTTCCAAATGTATGTGGTCTTTCTCTTATTTATGTTTTTATTGAAGATCAGCCTTAGTCCTTAGTCTGTGGTGATTTGTTAGGAGGCATGGGATTATTTCTATAGTTTGTATCTGCTGGGACCTGATCAATTATATGGTCAGCTTTGGAGAAGATACCTTTATGTGCCTAGAAGAAGGTATATATTTTTGTTTAGGATAAAATGTTCTATAGATATCTGTTAAATTCATTTGGTCCATAACTTCTGTTAGTTTTTACCTTGTCTCTGTTTAGTTTCTTTTTCCGAGATCTGTGGAATGTTGTGGGATGTTGAAGTCTCCCACTATTATTCTGTGATGTACAGTGTGTGCTTTGAGCTTTACTAAAGTTTCTTTAATGAATGTGGATGCCCTTGCATTTGGAACATAGATATTCAGATTTGAGATTTCATTTTGGTATAATTTACCTTTGATGTGTATGACGTGCCCCTCCTTGTCTTTTTTTTGATAAATTTGGGTTGAAAGTTGATTTTATTCAATATTAGAATGGCTACTCCAGCATGCTTCTTGGAACCATTTTTTTAGAATATTCTTTTCCAACCTTTTACTCTGAGGAAGTTTCTGTCTTTGTCCCTGAGCTGGGTTTCCTGTATGTATCAAAATGTTGAGTCCTGTTAATGTAGCCAGTCTGTTATTCTATGTTGTTTTATTGGGGAATTGAGTCCATTCATATGAATAGATATTAAACAAAAGTAATTGTGGTTCCAGTTATTTTTGTTTTTAGAGTAGGGATTCTGTTCTTGTTACTATCTTCTTTTAGGTTTGTTAAAGGATGACTTTCTTGTTTTTTCTAGGGTGTAGTTTCCCTCCTTGTGTTGCAGTTTCCTTTTTATTATTCTTTGAAGGGCTGGATTCATGGAAAGATAGTGTATGAATTTGGTTTTGTCATGGAATATTTTGTTTTCTCCGTGTATGGTAATTAAGAATTTTGCTGGGAGTTTGCTGGCATTTGTGTTCTTGTAGGGTGTGTTTAATATCTATCCAGGTTCTTCTGGCTTTCATAGTCTCTGGTGAGAAGTCTGGCATAAATGTAATAGGTCTGCCTTTACATTTTACTGTGCCTTTTTCCCTTACTGCTTTTAATATTCTATCTTTGTATAGTGCATTTGTTGTTCTGATTATTATGTGTTGAAGAAATTTATTTTCTCATCCATTCTATTTGGAATACTGTAGGCTTCTTGTATGTTCATGGGCATCTCTTTCTTTAGTTTAGGGAATTTTGTTGAAGATATTTACTGGCCCTTTATATTGAAAATCCACATTGTCATCTATACCTATTACCCTTATGTTTAGTCTTCTCATTGTGTCCTGGATTTCCTGGGTGTTTTGAGTTAGAATCTTTTTGCATTTTGCATTTTCTTTGTTTGTTTTGTCCATGTTCTCTATGGAATCTTCTCCACCTGAGATTCTCTCTTCCATCTCTCGTATTCTGTTGGTGATGCTCACATCCATGACTCCTGATTCCTTTCCTAGGAAGTCTATCTCCAGAGTTGTATCCCTTTTTTTTTTTTTTTTTTTTTTTTTTTTTGTTTTTCATTTTTATATCTAAGATGGCTTTGTAGACTTCTTTCACCTGTTTGATTGTGTTTTCCTGTAATTCTTTAAAGGATTTTTGTGTTTCCTCTTTAAGGACTTCTACCGGTTTAGCTGTGTTCTCTTGTATTTGTTTAAGGGAGTTATTGATGTTCTTCTTAAAATCATCTACTGCCATTATAAGATATGATTTTAAATCTGAATCTTTCTTTTCTGGTATGTTGGGTACTCAGGATCCACTGTGATGGGAGTACTGTGTTCTGATGATGCAGAATGGTCTTGGTTTCTGTTGGCAAGATTCTTAATTTTGCCTTTTGCCATCTGATAATCTCTGGTGTTAAATGTTCTAGCTGTCTCTGGCTTGAGCTTGTTCCTCCTGTGAGTCTGTTAGCCTCTGTCAGCACTCTTGGGAGACCAGCTCTCTCTTGAGTCAAGGTGTAAGATCACTCCCTGGAGACCAACTCTCCCCTGGCAGAAAAGGTGTACAGAGGACTGAGGATCAGCTTTACCTACTGGTTGAGGATGATGGTTAGTAGGGACCCTGGCCAAGAAGCTCTGTTGCTTCTGCTTCAAACATGCTCTCTTGTGCAGATCCACTTCTGAGAGACCCCATATAGAAAAATCAAGATAATTTCCTTGTGTTTCAGTTTTTGTTAGATATTCAAGGCTTGCTATAATGGGAAAGATGTGCTTTACAGGTGTCATGGAGCTGTGTCTTCTGTTGATTTTGTCCTTTCTAGACTTTTAGTTATTTAGACAGTTTTGATTTATGTATGTTTTTTTTTTTTTTTTTTTTTTTTTTTTTTTTTTTTTTTTTTTTTTTTGTAGGAATTGGATGTGGGGTGAACCTTTATGTTCCTGATATAGCAGGCCTATGATGGTTATCCTTTGACTGAATGTTTCTTAACCTGGAGGTTTGTGTGGCTCAAGATCTTCAGGTTTTATTAAGGTAGACAGAGAGGTGGCAGGAGAATGGAGGTCTCTCTGGACTAGCAGGCTGCACAGCAAAGTTTGGGTTGGCCCAACAGGGTCAGACTGAAGGTAAGATGAGTAGAGGAAGGGAAGGTAACCTATATGTTTCAGGAGCCCGATATAGGTGGAGGAGAGAAGGCAAGAGAATAGAGATCTCCCTGGGATAGTAGGCTGCTCAGGGCAGCTTCTAGTTGGCCTCTTTTACAGATTTGACAAATTTACTATAAAACTAATTTTAAAATTAAAAAGACTCTGGTCCCCTTAAATTTCATGAAAAGTTTTCCAATTAAGTGGTTGATTGATTATAAACATTGACAAAAAGACAACTCAAGACAGAATTATTTTTTTCTCAAAGGCTAATGGTACCACTAAAATACAATGTGTGGGTAAAATCAAATTTAATTATCAGCTCATACAAAACCAGTAAAGAGCTAATGTCAGAACTGAAAATTTGAAAGTCAAGAAAACACAATATACTATTTTCACTTCTATATTATAAGCAAGTCTTTCTTTGTGAAATTTAAAAAATTTGAAATAATTATTTAAAGGCATAATTTTGAAGAATTACTTGATTTTCTTCAGTAAATATTAGGATGTTTATCCATAAATATTTAATAATAGGAAAGTTCACATCCAAGTTGCAGTCTGGAAGAAAACAATTATAATGCATGTCATTGAGAAAGACAATAAAAGATAAGTGCAAAATGATCCTTTAGTAATTATCAAAATATGACAAGGAAACTATTTGAAATGGAAAAATAATTTCAAAAAACAGAAAAAAAATCTGCACAAAATGTTTTTAGGGTTAGGAAGTGTGCAACTTAGGGAAATACCCATGAAAATATCTGGTGTTGCTCCTGACACAAAAGCCCATTTAAAACATAAGATTAGGTAGATGAAAGATAATTAGTTTTTAAAAGAGCAAATGTACTGTACCTGCATCAGTAATATTGGTGTAATAACAAACAATGCCTTTGTAATATTATTTTAAAAACTAATGGCTATGATACAAGCCTATCAACTGATGCTGCATTTTCAATCACAGAAAAAGTAAATGAAGGTATATGTAGATTAGCAGATGTATGCATGACTATTATAATTTTATGGTAATAGTAATGAGACAAAGTTTCAGAATTTATCAAAAAAAAGAATAGATAAGCTCATTATAATATGTACACATTTATATCATTAATTATACAACTTATGAAAATAATGAGTACATGATACATATCTGTAACATATTTAATTGTCAAATATCATAACTCTAATAAAGTCTAAAGGAGGCAAAATAAAAACCTTTGGTACTTTTATAATATTGACAAGCAGACAAATTTAATCCAGAGAGACAAAATGCAGACAGTTATTACATATGGTAAGCTAACATAATTTTAAAGGGAATAAGCAAAAAATTGTCATGTAAAGTTATTAAATAACAACATCAGCACTATATTTAAAATGTTTCTGTCATGTACATTCCTATTCTCTCAATACTTATGGGGTTGAAACAAGGGAATTTCAAACATAAACCTGGCTTTCTCTCAAAAGCTATATTGTATGTTAAAAAATAAAACAAGGTCCAACATAAACCAAGAATTGCAATTTTTGACTAACTGCACTCATAATACGTAATTATTTGTAATAAGTTTGGAATTAATGTTCTTATGCTGTAAGAATTTAACCTCATGCAAATAGTGTTTTTTGGAAAGATCTAATATTATAATTTAAAATATATATTAATATACCCTATGGAAAAATGTCTTAATGGCAATGAGAGTATATTGTTCCTGCAGAGAACCTGAGTTCAACTTCCAGCACATGCATTGGGAAGATCAGGTGACTTGTAACTCCAGCTAAATAAAACCGATCCAGCCTTCAGAACATGGAGGCAACATAAACATGCATATAACTGCCCTCCCCAACACATTAGCTATACATACTTATTTAGATGCTATTATTTTGTGAATTATATTTATTCTCAAGATGAGAATGACTTACAAATAAACATTTAGCATTATACAATTATAGAATAATATATTTAGAAAGCATTAAACAATGCCATTTTAAAATAGAAATAGCATTCCTATCATACTTTTAAAAATATAATTAATTACACTTAGTACTCTATTATAAGGTTATAATTATACTAAACAAATTCATATGGATAGCATTTCTATTAAATTTGAGATCACAGTTTTTCTTGGAAAACTATATGTATACATTTACACAGAAGAAGAATTTTAATAGGGTAAAATATTTTTATAAAAATGTAGCATTTGAACAACATATTTTATTATTCACTAAAATTATATTTAAAAGTGTAAAGAATTTAGAACTGAAATACTTCAGGTTAAAAAAAATCATGGATTTTGCTTAGTGTGAGTTATGTAGGATTCATTTCTTATGCTCTTTCTCCTTTTTCTAAAAAGGAAATGTCATTTCAAATTAAGATAGAGGGGAACAATTTTCATGCCAGGCTTTCAGCACTGATAACCCTGCATTAGGAGATAAAAGGATGTTTTGTGAAGCTGTAAACATGCAAAGTCTTGATGTACATGGGAGATAAAAAGTCCTAGTTAAGGAAACTTTGAAAGTGTTTGCCCTTAAATAAGCAAATGCATTTGTCATATACAGTTGTAGAATGCAGTTAGTCAGTCATGTGAGTTATAGATTCTTTTCACATTTTTTTTCTTTTACTCACACACTTTAACTTTGGTTTTGTTTTTAAGAAGAAGGCATAATACATTTTTGTAAGGATATGAATAATTTTAAAGTTTTATATATGTATACAACCTAGTTTTTCCACTCCTACAACTCATCATCAGCTTCCAAATAACCTGAGGACCCCTCAGCTCATCTTCCCGTAGATCTCATGGCTCTTTATTTCTTATAATTATGATTAGCTCCCTTTGTCCACAGGCAAATCAATGTGAGAACATCCACTGGCATGCCACTTTTGGTAATCAGTATTTCAGATCTTCATGAAAAGCACAAATTTGCTTGCATACATTTATTAAAAATATTTCATTTGTTTTCATTCTTTCATTCATTCATTCATTCATTCATTCATTCATTCATGAAGGTGGAGAAAAGACCATGTCATTTTGCATGTGTTGAAGGAAAGGAAAACTGAGAAGCTGCTCCTCTGCTTCCAATATGGGAAATCACAGATGGAACGCAAGAAATCAGACTTGGTAACAATTTCTCTTATCTGCCCAGTTGTTTTTACTGACTCTTGTCTTTAGAAAAAAGAACAAGTTATCTAAATTGGTTATTTCTGAATTGTTTTAGTGAAGGATACCATAGGAACTTGGAGCGTTAACAATTTGCTGGAGGTGTGCACCTTCCCTGCCAGAGGAGAGCTTGCCTCAAGTGGTTGCTATGACACTGGGACTCAGGTGAGATCTCTATTTTCTCTCCTGGGCCTCTCTAAGGTGGGTCCACTCAGGAGAGCACAGGCTGTAGAAAAAGCAGACCTTCTGGGACAGGGTCCTACAGGCCTACATCTGCAGCCAGGAGGTGGAGCTGATACTCAGTCCTCTTTAGACATTCCCTGTCATTGGAGAGATTGCCTCCAGGGAGTGCTCTGACACTGGGAGTCAGGGGAGATCCCCATTTTCTCTCTGGTGTCTCTCTAAGGCCTGCCCACTCAGAAGTTTAAAGACTGCAGAAGCAGCAGAACAGCTGGGAATGGGTCCTACTAGACTACATCTGCAGCCAGGAGGTAGGGCTGTTCCTCAACACTCTGTGCACTGGTCATGCCAGGAAAAAGGCTGGTCTCCCAATAGTCCTAACACAGGCTTACGGACACACAGAAGGAAAAAGCTCCAGCCTGGGACAGCAATAATATCTAACACCAGAGATTACCAGATGGAAAAAGACAAATCCAAGAAACTAACCAACAGAAACCAAGACTACTTGGCATCATTAGAACCCAATACTCCCACCATAGAGTGTCCTGAATACCCCAACACGCCAGAAAAGAAAGACTCAGATTTAAAATCATATCTTATGATGGCGGTAGATGATTTTAAGAAGGACATTAATAACTCCCTTAAATAAATACAGGAGAACAGAGTTAAAAAGGTAGAAGCCGTTAAAGAAGAAAGAAACAAACAAAAAATCTCTTAAAGAATTACAGTAAAATACAATCAAACAGGTGAAGGAATTAAACAAAACCATCCAGGATATAAAAATGGAAGTAGAAACAATAAAAAATCACAAAGGGAGACAACTCTGGAGATAGAAATCCTAGGAAAAAAATCAGGAGCCATAGATATGAACATTACCTACAGAATATAAGAGATGGAAGTGAGAATCTCAGGTGCAGAAGATTCCATCGAAAACATGGACACAACAATAAAAGAAAATACATAAAAAGATACTAACTCAAAATATCCATGATATCCAGGACAAAATGAGAAGACCAAAACTAAAGTTAGTATGTATAGATGAGAATGAAGATTTTCAACTTTAAAGGCCAGTAAATATCTTCAACAAAATTATAGAAGAAAAATTCCCAATCATAAAGAAAGATATACCCATAAACATACAAGAAGCATACAATATTCCAAATAGTCTGGATCAGAAAAGAAATTCCTCCTGACACATAATGATCAGAACAACAAATGCACTAAACAAAGATAGAATATTAAAAGCAGTAATGGAAAAAGGTCAGGTAACATATAAAGGCAGACCTATCAGAGTTACACCAGACTTCTCACCAGAGGCTAGGAAAATTAGAAAATCCTGAACAGATATCATACAGTCCTTAAAAGAACACAAATGCCAGACCAGACTACTATACCCAGCAAAACTCTTAAATTACCATAGATGGAGAAACCAAAGTATTCAAAGACTATACCAAATTCACACAATGTCTTTCCATGAATCCAGCCCTTCTGAGGATAATAATGGGAAAACACCAACAAATGGACAGAAACTACATCCTAGAAAAAGCAAGAAAGTAATCCTTCAACAAAACTAAAAGAAGACAGCCTCAGGAATAGAATCCCAACTCTAACCAGAAAAAAAAACAGGAAGCAACAATTACTTTTACTTAATATATATTCATATCAATGGACTCAATTCCCAAATAAAAGACATAGACTAACAGACTGGGTACATAAAAAGGACCCAGCTTTTTCGCTGCTTACAGGAAATCCACCTCAGGGAAAAAGGCAAACACTACCTCAGGATAAAAGGCTGGAATTTTCCAAGCAAATGGTCCAAAGAAACAAGGTGGAGTAGCCATTCTAATATCGAATAAAATCAACTTCCAACCCAAAGTTACCAAAAAAGACAAGGAGAGGTACCTCATACTCATCAAAGGTAAAATCTTCCAAGATCAACTCTCAATTCTGAATATCTATGCTTCAAATGCAAGGGCATCCACATTCATAAAAGAAACTATAGTAAAGCTCAAAGCACATATTGCACCCCACACAATAATACTGGGAGACTTCAATACCCCACTCTCATCAATGATCAGTTCCTTGAAAGAAACTAAACGGAGACACATTGAAGGTAACAGGAGTTATGAAACAAATGGATTTAATTGTTATCTACAGAATATTTTATCCTAAAACAAAAGAATATACCTTCTTCTCAGCACCTCATGGCACCTTCTCCAAAATCAACCATATAATTGGTCACAAAACAGGCATCAACAGATTCAACAATATTGAAATTATCTCATGCATCCTATCAGATCACCATGGACTAAGGCTGATCTTTAATAACAACATAAATAATAGAAAACCAACAGTCATGTGGAAGCTGAAGAACACTCTGCTCAATGATAACTTGGTCAAAGAAGAACTAAAGAAAGAAATTAAAATGAAGCCACAACATACCCAAACTTATGGGACACACTGAAAGCATTACTAACAGGAAAAGTCACAGCTCTGAGTGCCTCAAAAAAGAAACTAGAGAGAACATGCATTACCAGCTTGACAGCAAACCTAAAAGCTCTAGAACAAAAGGAAGCAAATTCACCCAAGAGGAGTAGATGATGGCAGGAAATAATCAAACTCAGGGCTGAAATCAACCAAGTGGAAACAAAAGGAACTATTCAAAGAATCAACCAAACCATGAGCTGGTTCTTTCAGAAAATCAAAAAGATAGATAAGCCCTCAGCAGGAATCACTAGAAGACACAGGGACAGTATCCTAATTAACAAAATCAGAAGTGGAATGGGAGACATAACAATAGCACCTGAGGAAATCCAAAACACCATCAAATCCTACTACAAAAGTCTATGCTCAACAAAACTGGAAAACCTGGATGAAACGGACAAATTTCTAGACAGATACCAGGTACCAAAGTTAAATCAGGATCAGATTAATGACCTAAACAATCCCATATCCCCTAAAGCTATAGAAGCAGTCATTCCCAGACCCCCAACCAAGAAAAAAAAGCCCAGGACTAGTTGGGTGCAGTTCTATCAGACTTTCAAAGAAGAACTAATTCAAGTTCTCCTCAAACTGTTCCACAAAATAGAAATAGAAGTCACTATACCCAATTCATTCTTTGAAGCCACAATTACTCTGATACCTAAACCACATAAAGATCCAACAAAGATAGAGAACTTCAGACCACTTTACCTTATGAATATCGGTGCAAAAATACTCAATAAAATCCTCGCAAACCGAATCCAAGAACACATCAAAACAATCATCCATCATGATCAAGTAGGCTTCATTCCAGGGATGCAATGATATTTTAATATATGGAAATCCATAAATGTAATCCACTATATAAATAAAGTCAAAGATAAAAAACACATGATCAGCGGGCAGTGGTGGTAAATGCCTTTAATCTCAGCACTTGGGAGGCAGAGGCAGGCAGATTTCTGAGTTCAAGGACAGCCTGGTCTACAGACTGAGTTCCAGGATAGCTAGGGCTACACAGAGAAACCCGGTCTAGAAAAACTAAGACAAACAAACAAAAGAAAAAGGAAAACCAAAACATGATCATCTCCTTAGATACTGAGAAACCATTAGACAAAAATCCAACATCCATTCATGATAAAGATCTTGGAAAGATCAGGAATTCAAGGCCCATACCTAAACACAATAAAAGCAATATACACCAAACCAATAACCAACATCAAAGTAAATGGAGAAAAACTGGAAGCAATCCCATTAAAATCAGGGGTTAGAAAATGCTGCCCACTTTCTCCCTACATATTCAATATAATACTCGAAGTCCTAGCCAGAGCAATTCAACAACAAAAGGAAGTCAAGGGGATACAAATTGGAAAGGAAGAAGTCAAAATATCACTATTTGCAGATGATATGATAGTATATATAAGTGACCCTAAAAATTCCAACAGAGAACTCCTAAACCTGATAAATGGCTTTAGTGAAGTAGCTGGATATAAAATTAACTCAAACACATAAATGGCCTTGTGGGAAGCAGGTGCAGCTACATGGGCCAAGATGGCACCCTGGCTCACTGCCAAGCCCAGTGATCCCTGCTTGTTTACCAAGGACCTGAACATGCACACTTGAATGATCATGTGCTGCCCACCAGACTCATAGCGTCATACAGCATGATATTGAGTTACTGGCCTATCAGGGAGTACCCTGTCTGCATGCATGGCTCCTGTAGAGAGCATGCTGAATGCTGATTGGATCATGAAGAGTGGTGAGAGACAAGATCAGAGGATGGATGCAGATAAATTGGGCGATCCCACAGAATAAAGCAGAAGCTGTGGAAGCTGCTTGAACCCTGCCTTGGTGTACGTGTCAGTCTTTTCCCCACCTCTTCTGACCAGAGACTGGGATCGTAGTGTGGCCTTTCTCTACACAAATGATAAACAGGCTGAGAAAGAAATCAGGGAAACAAAACCCCTTTACAATAGTCACAAATAATATAAAATACCTAGGTGTGACTCTAACTAAGGAAGCGAAAGATCTGTATGATAAGAACTTCAAGTCTCTGAAGAAAGAAATCAAAGAAGATCACAGAAGATGGAATGACATCCCATGCTCATGGATTGGCAGGATCAATATAGTAACAATGGCTACCATGCCAAAAGCAATCTACAGAATCAGTGCAATCCCCATCCAAATTCTAACTCAGTTCTTCATGAATTAGAAAGGGCAATTTGAAAATTCATCTGGAATAACAAAAAACCAAGGATAGCAAAAAC
>NC_034598.1:13581993-13601030 GCF_900095145.1 Mus pahari
GATATTAGCCCAGAAACTTAGAATATTCAAGATACAATTTGCAAAACACATGAATCTCAAGAAGAAGAAATACCAACATATGGATACTCCGTTCCTTCTTAGAATGGGGAACAAAGTATCAATGGAAGGAGTTACAGAGAAAAGTTTGGATCTGACACAGAAGGAAGGATCATCCAGAGACTGTTTCACCTGGGGATCCATCTCATATATAACCACCAAACCCAGACACTATTGCATATGCTAGAAAGATTTTGCTGACAGGACCCTGACATAGCTCTTTCATGTGAGTCTATGCCAATGCCTGGCAAATACAGACGTAGATGCTCACAGTCATCTATTGGATGGAACACAGGGCCACTAATGAAGGAGCTAGAGATAGTACCCAAGGAGGTAAAGGGGTCTGCAACCTTATAGGAGGAACAATGCTATGAACTAACCATTACCCCCAGAGCTATGTCTCTAGTTGCATATGTAGCAGAAGATGGAATACAGAAAACAATTGAAAGTTTGTGTGCTTGTGTGTGTTACAAGATGATATTATAGTTAACTTCAATTCTTCTATATAAACAAATTTGCCTAAATTAAATAATCTGCTTGTGTGAAATCAAAGTGGCATCATCCTATATCTTTAGTTAGTGTCCTAGAGAACATATGGTTGATAAATCAGGAACACATTTTTCCCCAAAAGCACCATCTTCTATGGATTAGTAACAAATTTTTGCTTTTCTTTACACAGATTGGAAAAAATATTGAATTTCTGTCTCTCTTACTGCCAATTTTTGTCCTGTATACATTATTTTCAGAGTATACTCTGAACAAAACAAAATAAACAAAACAAATATAAGCAAAATGGAAATGATTTTATCAAGGCAAAACAAGGCTTAATATAACACTCCATAACTGTACAGTGAAGTTACCATGAGTATGGTAACGTTAACTTTTCTATTATTAATTTTTTAATGAAATGCTTTATATTTTCTCAAATATATTTATTCTTTTACAATTTATAAATGGCTCATAATGCACAGTGATTACTATTATTACATATTTTTGGTTATGCCCTCTTCTGTATAAATTTCTTTCTCACATTCAATTGATTTTTTTTTATGACCTACTAAGTTTATTTGGGGCTATAAATGTGAACTTGGGTTTCTAGCTATTCACTGGAGTCTTGTGTAGTAAACAGCAGGTGCACAAAAGAATATACTAGCTCACTCTTGCCCAGATTCTAATCTTCATATAGGCTACTAAGGGGTATATTAGAAGAACTATCATTATCTTATTTCATTTTACAATGTCCAGCTTAAATGTCATGAACAATAAAAAATATTTTGAGTGCTGAGTAGTCATTATTACTGAGTGTACTGATATCACAGTTCTAAGATCAAATGAGTTTCTTCATTCAGAAATTGAGGATAGAATGCAATATGAAGAATGCCTTGGCCCGGCACTGCATAGCCTCACAAGAGACAGCTATATCAGGGTCCTTTCAGCAAAATCTTGCTGGCATGTGCAATAGTGTCTGCGTTTAGAACACATGGCCCCCAATGGAGGAGCTAGAGAAATTACCCAAGGAGCTGAAGAGGTCTGCAACCCTATAGGTGGAGCAACAATATGAACTAATCATTACCCCCAGACCTCATGTCTCTAGCTGCGTATATAGCAGAAGATGGCCTAGTCGGCCATCACTGGGAAGAGAGGCCCCTCGGTCTTGCAAACTTTATATGCCCCATACAGGGGCTAGGCCAGGGCCAAGAAGTTGGAGTAAGTGGGTAGGGGAGCAGGGCGGTGGGAGGGTATAGGGGGCATTCAGAATAGCATTTGAAATATAAATGAAGAAAATATCTGATAAAATAAATTAAATAAATAGAATGCCTTGGTTATTCTGTAGGGGGCAGCAAACTATAAACAAATATTGGTGGTCTACTGACAGCAACTAGTTAGTAGCTTGTTTCTACTACAAGCAAGTGGTGGAATATACCTGTAATGCTGTAAAATTATCATGACAAATTAAAATTCTTTATGTTAGCACCAGGGCTTGCTTGTATTCCCTTTTATCTAATCTCTTCGTTATATACACAACCACTGAAGCTGAACAAAACCAGTAAGATAAAATTAACACACAAATTGTTTTTGCTCCCTTTGGGCAGGAAAATCCTGTTTACAAGGAAGATGATATTATATATAAATATTTATGAAAAACAACAAAGTGTCAAACAAAATCACCATGTTTTTGTGTAAACTAGCAGCTACAAGATGAGGTAGACCATTTGGTACATATATTATCAGTTCTGCGGTGTCTTGAAATAAAAATTTAAAAAATAGAAGTATTTTCGATCAATAATTAATTTTAAGTTATGCAAAATGAGAGAAACTGAAAATTCAATCAATATTATATAGATACTAAAACTTACTATCAAGTATGTTGTTAGATTATATGTCATCTTCTTCATATACAAAAATTAATTTTAGAAAGAAATTAGAAAAGAAACTGATTCCATTATCACTCTTAATATTCCAGGGGGGACATTTCATGTAAGTTGAGGTGAAAGCTGTACAAATTTAAGTTAAGGGCAGCATTCTTCTTTGCTGAGACAGTTATATCAACTTTAAATTTTTTTCCAGGACTGCAGAATTCATTAACATTCTAAATTCATTTGCCAGTCTTATCTTAAGAAGGATAAAATATAATACTTAAACAGAAATCTTATGGATGATATCCTTGTCTCATTTTCTTTTGCTTTATATTTTAGTCATTGAATTTGCTATAGTCGTCATAATTGTAGTAAAAAAAAAAAGCAATTCTTTTCGCAAGTAGTGGATGAACTTGAAGTGTATTCAGATAAAATTAAAATGATGTTAGGCATACTGGCACATACTTGTCTTCTCTGTTATGTGGGAGACTAAGGTAGGTTGGTCACTTGGACTCAAAAATCAGAGGTCATCTTGAAAATAGTCAAATAAATAGTCATTTATACTTTCAAGAGAGAAAAACAAACATAAATGAAAATTGTTATCCTTATTAAAATTTTAAAAATGTTAAACAATGTTGTATTAAATAGTCTTTTAATCTACAGTGATTTATAATCATTATTATTTATAAAATTTTCTGAATCTTTACCCTAGCTAATTTCCTTTGTATTAGTTACTACATGTTATAACATTCTTCTGGACAGCATATGTAGGGTTTAATATATATGAAATGGTTTATTTAAAAGTACTTATTACCTTTCATTAATTTTGTAAGAACTAAAAAATCAAGAGGTGGAGACTATTATATTAAAAAAGATTGACTCTTATTGATAATTTTTATATTATTTAAGATACCATTTAGTTTCTATTTTATTACTGCATTAATAAGTATATTTATTAAATTATTAATTATACTTTCCCACAAATAACAATTTGAATGTAAGACAAAGAAATGCAAGTAGATATTTCATTAATTTGGAATATTATGCAACTTCTTTCAAAGGTATTGCCAAGTTCTTCCAGATTCTTCCTAATTCACTTCCTTCCAGTTCACCAAACTTTCTCTTCCTCTTTTTATAACTAGATGACCAAGAAAACAAATGAAATCCAAAAAGAAAAATGCCAATCAAAAACTAATAAATCAACATACAATCACATGAGAGGGAGTGGAAGGGGAGAGGAGAGGCTACACAAATGAAAATATGGAGTCCATTTTGTGATAGTCAACCACTTCTGAGCATGGGACCTACCATGGAGTAGGTTGATCTACCTACCTAATATCACTGCATTGGAAAAACTAACTTCCTTCTCACAGCAGGTAATAACTGCCCATATTTTCTTAGTTTGTGATAGGATTTTGTGCTTAATTCTTCTGTGTATTGGGATATTTCTCTTGAGTGAATGTTTGCAGGTCTTGCATATGCTATAACAGTCTCAGTGAGCTCATTTGTGTATCAAGTCTGTGTTTTTTGGAAGACTGTTTCTGTGCAGTCACCACTATCTTTTTTATTAATCTTTTCACTTCTTTCTCAGGGCATCTGTCTTAAGCTTGAAGGAAGGATTTGATGAAGACATCTCATTTAGAATGGAGTTTTTCACTGTGTCCCCATATTCCAGTTTGACTATGTTCGTTATCATCTACTGCAAAAGGCTTTCTTGGTGTATAGGTATAGTAATAACATTAGGAGTCATTTTAATGCTATAGTTACTTAGCAGAATTGTAGCACTATGGAAAATGAAAATATTGTGTCATTAATAAAAGTATAATTTTAAAAACGTATAATTTTCCCAGATTATACTGAACTCCAGGATGCTGATATAAAATAATGAGAGATTCCTGAATATTTAAATAAGGAATGAACATGAATTAAGAAGAGCTATTTTAAATAAAAAGAAATAATAGATTTTGAAAGTAGGTATAATTCTCTTTTTTAACATTTCTTACTCATTTACTTTCTTTTTTCTTTTTCCTTTCCTTTTTTCAGAGCTGAGGACAGAACCCAGGGTCTTGTGCTTGCTAGGCAAGTGCTCTAGCACTTAGCTAAATCCCCAACTCAATTTACTCTCTCTCTCTCTCTCTCTCTCTCTCTCTCTCTCTCTCTCTCTCTCTCTCTCTCTCTCTNTCTCTCTCTCTCTCTCTCTCTCTCTCTCTCTCTCTCTCTCTCTCTCTCTCTCTCTCTGTTATTTTACTTACACTACAAATGTCCCCTTTCCTGATTTCCCCTGTGCCACTCTCCCCCAATCCCATCTCCCCTTTCCTGTGCCTCTCTAAGTGTCCTCCTCTGTAAATTGTTGTATTCCAAACTTGTTCTATGGTCTATTAGTATATTTAATTCAGCAACTTGTTCAATATTTTCACTGGTGTACTTGATTAGCAATCATGAGCTCTTTGCTGGTAGTTACATCTTAAGGAAATACTTCCTGTCCACTGCTTTTGTAACATGGAAATCAAACATAATGGAGTATTATGAAAGAATTATTTAGCTTGAAAAATTTTATTTTTCCTACATTTTTAACCTTAAATGTTTCCTTTTTATTTTTATTAAAGCATAAATGCCCATGTATTTGTGTGTGTGTGTGTGTGTGTGTGTGTGTGTGTGTGTGTGTGTTTATGAATCTGTGTCTTTGTGCTGGGTTTTTAAATTCCTATCTCATAATCTTCATATCTACCCTCTTCTTCAGTTTACTGGAGCCAGTGTACCATGTGATACTCAGCAAACAGCATGGTAACAGCAGAAGAAAATTATAGAACCAGTATTGAGACTTTGAGTTAAATCCTCATATTTCAGAAGAGTAGTTATTAACATAAGGCCAATTCTATATTTTGTAGTTTCCTTTAAATTTTCCTGGGGGTTTAGAATAACTTCTACATGTCAGACTTGGTTATTTTACTTTCTTGGTTTCTTTTATTCAAATAAAATTTACACTACCTATCTTACTGACTGATATTAATGCTACTATGAAACAGATATTGTATAAGACTCTTCTTATAGTGACATGACACAAGCACACATAGTGGTAGAAAAACTATGACAGATCAAGGTAATTATTCTCCCGAAGTTCACCTTGGTGGGTCAGTCTGTTTTTATTGAATTAGTAGCAGGAGTAAGAGTGAAGGGTTACTGACTTGAGCAGATGCACTCAAATGCAGCTGCCTATCCCAAATGAACACAAGTCATAGGCGTTGGAGCCTTCTGAAGACATGCCTGGCAGGTACAATGAATCACTTGCTGGTCGGTCTCCTCCTGCAGCACTGGTGAATCATGCAAATTTCTACAAATTATGGGGGAACACTGGTGAACTATGCCAGTTTCAGAATAAACTCTATACTAAAATAATAATAATTAATAATATATATATATATATATATATATATATATATATATATATATATATATATATATATATATATATATAGGCTGTTGAAATGTCTCCCATCTTCTTAAAAGCCAGTCCGACATGCTTGTTCCTGGCAGGGAAGTTCACTACAGTTACTAGGAAAATATTAGTTAGATATTTTTGTGTTTACGTGAAGTAAGCTACCATCAACACTTTTGCATTAAACTTGTCAATGTTTTTTGGTTTTTTTTTTTTTTCTGTTGATTTTACTTGCTTCATTGCTTCATTTTTTTCTAGTGACACATGTGGTTCAGGTGCCCTGTGAATTCACATATAGAACATGTAATCAAGACTTAGACCTATCTACATGTAATACTGCTGCCTCAAGTGTCAGTTGGCTGCAAAATACTTTCCTAAACAGGGCTCCTCTTCATGGCAATGGTTTAGAAAGTTCCATAAGAGGTCATATGATGTGTAAACATCAGAGGTTAAAAAGTCACACAAATGTCATATTTTCTATTTCCAGTCTTCCTTCCATCAGTGGATTAACTTCCTTATTTTATTCTCTATTTCCCAGAGATCTGTGAGATTCCATATGAGTTAGGTACTGTCAAAAATCATTAAATGTGTCAAGAATTCAAATTCCTTGCTTTGATATTAAGCTTTGCTCGTTATTTTAAAAAATTTCGAAGACTAACATGAACGGGGGTGGAAATGTCAAAAATCTCCCAGCTCTACAAGTTTAATATTAGAGTAATGAATGCCAATCACTAATCACAATCCAGTCATCTTTCTCCATGAAATGAAAAGTTAAAAAGAAGATAACATACTGCAAGGTGTGAATAATCATAATCATTTGCATGTGACAAGGGAAAATGGTCTACAGGTGGACAGAGAAGATATTTGGTACAAGACATCTTTGTAACAGCAACTTAAAAAGGCAATTTGAACAAAGAAGCATGCAATAATTTATCTAAGAAACATTTCTACATTTTTATAATGAAGATTTAAAATATAACAAGAAATTGAAACTTTTATCTTTAGACTTAGAAATCCCACTTTCCTTTCAACCTCTGTACTCCTATTCTCCCATTACTTCTTGAATTTTACTCAGTCATAAGTAGACAAAAATTGAAACTCTAACTTTATTAACTTCATACCTAGTGTATGCTGCCTTGTAAATATGTGTTTAGAAAGATGACATTGTGGCTTTGCTTTCTGATCTGCTAGGGTTTAAGGTTATACACTTCCTCTCTTTTCTTGGATCATGTATCCTTTAAGCTTCTGTGAGATAGTCTAAGTATTCCTCCCCCTTCGTGTGTGTGTGTGTGTGTGTGTGTGTGTGTGTGTGTGTGTGTGTGCACAGGCACATGTGAGTATGCATATGTGTCATGCCTGGGCCTTTTTGGTGTCAGCCAACATATAACAGCTTGTAACTCTAGCTCCATGTGATATGCCACTCTGTTTTGACCTCCAAGGGCACACCACAAAACATACAGGCTTAACCACTGAGACCTCTTTCCAGCTCCTTAGATTTGATATTAAAGCTGCTTCAACCGTTTTGAAGACCAGAACATATGTCTGTGAACTTTTTGTGACCATTTTCTGAAAGGACTCCAATACACAGGAGCCCTTGGGAACTAATAAAGCTTATAAAGTTATAAAACAATTTTAAAATGATTAAGTGTAACGTTCTTTTGAAATTACTTTGAATTTTACATTCATGCATTTTCTATTTCTTTATCATTTATTTTTCTTGTATTTTGTGTATCAGTTTGTATCACATCAGATGCTTTAAACATTGTCTTCTCATATGTATGTATGCAACTTATTCACATTCACACAAATCTCTTGGATGATTTCTGAGCTAATTGTTTGATGCCATGAAAAAATACCCCACAAAAATCAACTTAAAGGAAAAAAATATTTTGATTCATAGTACAAGGGTGTAATTCATCTTGGAGGGAAGTCACAGCAGCAGGCATTAAATGGAGACTATGAATGTGTCTAGCTCACTTTCTCCTCTTTACTCAGGGAATGGTGTAACCCATTTTTATGATATGTCTTCCCACCTCAGTTAACAGAACCACCACAACCCGCCACCCCTTCACAGGCATTCTCATAAGCTAGCTTACTTCACTGCTTAGCCTGGGAGTTGGCATGTAGGAGATCCACTCTTATAAATTTGACAATTAATACTAAACTTAATAGGTCTTTAAGAAAAAAAATCCATTGTATGCGCAGCTATATGTATAACTTCAGGAGCAGCAAATAAACTTTTGTCTGTTTAGTTTTACTTTACCGTAAAAAAGATAGACAAAATTGAGAATATGAGTGACCTGGATTAGACTGTGCATTTTTCTAGCTTAGAGATTTTTATAGTAAATTTATTTATAATATATTGTTTATGGTCACATTTTCTGATTCCTACAAATACTGGCTCCAATAGTATGTCCCAGGTTTGGAGGAAAGAAGATGTAGAATATAAAGGTTGATATATACCACATTTATTCTTATATATTGGATAAAACCAGGCCCAGTTTGGTGGTCCAAATTTTTGCTCTGATATAAGTTTTTCTTTTCTTGTAAAGGATAGAGGTTATCATGGACCATTAAAAACATAGTTTTATAAAATATGAAGATTAATAGCTTGCCCATCTGCTGAGCTAAGACTTAATTTCTGTAACTAGTTTTCTTTTCTACTTCGCATATCAAAAAGATCTTTAGGTCTAACCTATTCTATAACTCCTGATATCTCTTTTCTTGATACCTTCCTTTCGAAGTTCAGACTCTCCAGTTTAAACTAGGACATTTTTTCATACCTAGTTATTATCTTTACTTTCCCTTTCTATACTTGCTCAAATAGATTGATAGAATGCAGATTCTTCTACCTATTTTCACAGTTCTCTAGAGTTGTGGAATTACTGCTTCTGTATCTCAAATGACCACCAAAATGATTTTTATCAAAAGTTAGAAAAGACAAAACAAGACAGCAGCATGATTTTGGAAGCTTTTAACAAGGAGTCTGGTGTCAATATGACATATAGTCATGGACTAGAATAGCAGGACATCCACAACAGCTTTAAATCTCACTAAATTATAGACTAAGCTGTGCCAAATTCTCTGTGAACCTTCAACTTTGAGATCCTGAAGAAAGCAGAATTTACTGAACAGTTTGAGTTACAGTTACCATTGGCATGTAGTTTGGCTTCATAAATATTTCAGTCTTTCTCTTAATAGGTGTTATATCCTAGATTGATTTTTCACAACATAACCCTAGAAGAGTACATGTCTTTTTAATACATCATTTAATCGAAATTTTATTATTTTTTCTTAAAAATTGAAATCATGTCATCTCCAAGGAAGAAAGTAGAATTGCAAAACAAGTCAGATTTATACATGCTTATTTTAGACATATTTTAAGATTTCCCATATATGTGGACTATAAATCACACATATATACATGCATATTTGAGTCATGAAATATAAATTTATATGTGTGTGTATTAAATATATATATATATATATATATATATATATATATATATATATGTGTGTATTAAAATTGAACAGCAAAATCACTTATGCATGATAAAAAGTAGTAACATACCAGTATATGTCTCTTCAGTTTTCTACATTTTAAAATGCAAGGCTATATGAATAAACATGTATATCAACAACATTTAAAAAAACTAACATATAAAGTAATATAACATCACATTACAATGGATTGTTAAACATTATACCCAGCCCATTAAGAGCACCAGGAAGAAAATGATAAACATGAAGAATATATAAACTATAGACTAGAAAAACAACCGAAGATGCCAATGGAAAAGAGTTATATATTTAATAGGAAAAAGTAACAAACTGAAGCACCAGACAGAGCTTAAGTATGTGAAATCATGACTAAAACAGTAAACATAACAACCAACACTGCAAAACACAAATGATTAAGAACTATTCTAAAATATGAGCCCCAAAATTAGAAAACAAAATGTATAAGTTAAATTCTTAGATGCATGGAATTTAAGATTCTCTCATAACTGCTTTATAAAGAAAGAAATAATCTCATTGAGAAAATAAAAATGTAAGTATATCAAATCAAGTGTAAAAGCTATTTATCATATAATTCTTAGGACGCAATGATTATCTTTAGGATTCTATTCAATATTTATATAAGTATGAACATTAATTCTCAAACAGTCAACAAATAGAGTGGAATCATTTCAAACTAATTGAATGAATGCATTCTGAATTTGATAATATGAAAATGTAGCAATATTCTAAATAGTAAAACATGAGGCCTTTATACCTGGTAAGTTCTCAACACTACACTAGCAAGTGAAATACAAAATCCCAGTGAGATATTTATAAAATATAATTTTGTTGAATTAAACCAGGGATGTACACATAACATGACCAAGAGAGATCACAGTAAGAGAATCGAAAAGGAATAAGAGAATGGAAAAATGATAAAGAAAAATCTTTTTAAAACTTTAACATTCTTTGATGAGAAGAAAAGGAACACTTCAAAAATAAATATATCTACACAACAGAGAACGTATATGATAAACATTTAACATAGTGGTTACAGGAGGAATATGAATATGTACATGTTTTCCCTAAGATATGAATCAAGAAGATAAGCTCTGCAACCATGACTTCGATCAAATAGAAGCTACTACTATATCCTAGTCAGAACTAAGAAGCAAAGACAAAACATCTAAACTAGAAATGAAGGGGTTAAATTGTTTATGTTTGTAGATGCATGGTTGTGAATAATCATGAGGAACCATATTTGTTGGAACCTATTTAACATAGATGTAGATCATAAAATTATCATGTATAATGTTTAATATGCTCAATGTAATGTTAACATGGAAAGAAGAAAAGGGTACATACATTTCAATATCTACAAAAATTAAAAGAATTTAGGCAAATTGGTAAAAATTTCATATCAAAATTATAAAAATAATGAAGACAATCTAAGATAAAATATATGAAAATAAGAATCAATATCATCAAAATGCCATAACATGCAAGACAACCTTCAGATTTAATAAATGTCTTATCAAACTGCTGATTATATTTTCCACAGAATTAAAATATATCCAATATATATAAAGAACTCAAGAAGATGGATTCCAGAAAATCAAATGACCCTATTAAAAAATGGGGAGTAGAGCTAAAGAAAGAATTCTCAACTGAGGAATACCGAATGGCTGAGTAGTACCCGAAAAAATGTTCAACATCCTTAATCATCAGGGAAATGAAAATCAAAACAACCCTGAGATTCCACCTCACACCAGTTAGAATGGCTAAGATCAAAAACGCAGGTGACAGCAGATGCTGGCGAGGATGTGGAAAAAGAGGGACACTTCTCCATTGTTGGTGGGATTGAAAGCTAGTACAACCACTCTGGAAATCAGTCTGGCGGTTCCTCAGAAAATTAGATATATTACTCCCAGAAGGTCCAGCAATTCCTCTCCTTGGCATATACCCAGAAGATATTCCAACTTGTGATAAGGACACATGCTCTACTATGTTCATAGAAGCCTTAATTATAATAGCCAGAAGCTGGAAAAAATCCAGATGTCCCTCAGCAGAGGAATGGAAGCAGAAAATGTGGGACATTTACACAATGGATTCATGAAATTCTTAGGCAAATGGATGCATCTGGAGGATATCATCCTGAGTAAGGTAAACCCATCAAAAAAGAACACACATGCTATGTACTCACTGATAAGTGGATATTAGCCCAGAAATATAGAATATCCAAGATACAATTTGCAAAACACATGAAGCTCAAGAAGAGGGAAGACCAAAGTTTGGATACTTTGCTCCTTCTTTGAATGGGTAACAAAATACCTATGGAAGCAGTTACAGAGACAAAGTTCAGAGCTGAGATGGAAGGAAAGACCATCTAGAGACTGCCCCACCTGGGCATGCATCCCATATATAACCACCAAACCAAGACACTATTGCATATGCCAGAATGTTTTTGCTGACAGAACCCTGACATAGGTCTCTCTTGTGAGGCTATGCCAATGCCTGGCAAATACAGAAGTGGATGCTCACAGTCATCTATTGGATGGAACACAGGGCCCCTAATGCAGGAGCTTTAGTTCCAAGGAACTAAAGGGGTATGTAATGCTATAGGAAGAACAACAATATGACCTAAATAGTAACCCCCAGAGCTGTGTCTATAGTTGCATATGTAGCAGAGAATGGCCTAGTTGGCCATCAGTGCAAAAAGAGGCCCTTGGACTTGTGAAGATCATATGCCCCAGTACAGGGTAATGCCCACCCAGTCCAGGAAGTGGGAGTTGGGGAGCAGGGCAGGGGGAGGGTATAGGGGACTTTGGGGATAGCATTTGAAATGTAAATGAAGAAAATATCTACCAAAAATGCCTTAAAATTGCTACATTCAAATAAGGTACTAGTATGAAATGAACATATGGAAAAATAAAACAAACCAGAAAACTAAGAAATAGACCTATACAACTTTAAGCAAGTAAGTTTCAGTAAACATTACCCTGTCTTTTCAATGTATTGTTTGAAAAAAAGCATGTGTCTACATACAAGATAGTGAAACTGCATCAATGACATTGGGAAAGTCCTGGAACATCTAGACAGAAGCACAAGAAAAACACTAAAGAAAAAGGCACAGAAAACAATTTCCAAAAAGTCTATTGTACATGCAGAATAATACCAAAACCTGATAAATAAGACAGATGCATTAAAAAGGCATCTGTACCATATGAAAACAATCAAGTGTTGAGACAGCATGCAGACTGGAAGAAAATACTTGCTAACTATACATCTGGCAGAGGACTAATATCTGAAATGTACAAAAACTGGAAAACAACAACACCCACTTAGTCAATAAAAACACTTGCAAAAAGAATAGCAACTTCTGAGAAATATCTTATAAAAACATGCAACATGCTTAGATATTAGGGAAATGTATATCAAAACTATACTGAAATTTCATCTCAAACTCATTTAAAAAATGATCACTAAATACAATATTAACCTAAACAGAGAACAAAATCCCCTAAACCTAGGTAGATCAGTCAATGGCTAAAGTGCTTGCTAAGCAATCAAGAGGATCAGAGTTCAACTTCCCAGAAGGCAAATAGTGTTGGATGAAAATTGGGATCCAGTTGGTTCTTCATACCCAGAAAGCACAAAGCAGGCTGGCTAGTGCCAGTATCTGTATCGGTATACATTGGTTTTCGATAGAAAGATCGTGGTTCCATAAATAAGATATGAGAGCTATTAAATATGATTTTTGAAATTAACTTTAAGCTGGCACACATAAAACAAGGTAGGAACACACACAAGTATATACACACACATACACACAGAGAGAGGAGGGGAGGGAGAGAGAGAGAAACTGCTGGCAAAGATATAGGTAACTTGTAACCTTTGTAACCAGTCTTACTGTTCTATTATGTGAAGAGACATCATGTCCAAGGTAACATTTAAGAAAAAAGGCATTCTATTTGGGCCTTGGTTACAGTTTCAGAGTCTTGTTTAATTATTATTATGACAGGAAGTTTTCTATTATTTAAGTAGGTCCTGGAACAGAACTGAGAGATACATGCTTATCTATAATGGCAAAGGGGGGTGGGGTGGGAATCAGAGCTTAGCATAGGCTTTTTGATACCTCAAAGCCTACCCCTATTGACACAGTTCCTTTAACAAGGCCACCTAATCCTTTCCAAATAGATCCAATCCTTGAGGTCTAAGCATTCAAATACAGGATGTAATGGACCCCATTTTTATTCAAACCCCACAGACACTCTATACATTGGTACTGGGAAATCAAATAGGTGTAGCAACTGTATGAACCAGTTTATGGACTCTTCAAAACACTAAACATAAATCTACCCTTTTACCTTGCTATACCACACTTGAGTATACATTTGAGGGACATATTTGTAGATGTACTGTTCATATAATGAAATTTAAGAAAGATTCCAAGTTGTCCATTAATATACAAATGGATTAAAATTGTGGTGTAAACACACAATGGAGTTTTATCAGTCATTAATTACAGCATTTGAGAGGAATGGATGAGCAGATCTCAGCGGGTTTTAGGCCAGGCTCTTTGATGGAGTGAGTAAACTTCAGCCAGCCAGGCTACATCATGAGATCCTACTTCAACAACAAGAGAAACAACACAAAACATTAAATCATTCATCTACAGAAAAATGGATACAACTACAAACGATCATATTAACTGAAAATTGTCAGATCCATAAAGAAAAATGTTCATGTCTTATACTGTTTGTGGATTTGTAAAATGAATGTGGATCTGCAAAACTAATATAAGAACAGAAAGGAGAGTGTGAGAGGAAAGGAGGCTAGAATGCGGCAGGACAGGGAAGGAAGAAGAATGAAAGAGATTAGATGAAATGTAAATATTGTGGAACAGGAGATATGTTTTAAATAAATGGTTTTTGTGGAACTCATCACTATGTACAATGAATACATGCTGAAAACTCTTGCTTCCAACTCTTCTTTATTAACTCAAGAATGTGCCCTAAACTTCCTGATTGTTTGTTTGTTTGCTTTTTCTTTGTATTGACAGCCAGAAAAAGGAGGCTTATTTAATTAGAACAGATCCCTGAAATGAGCTATTGTGAGCTTTGTATGATCCTCCTGTTATATTTTAAATAACAATGAATTTGACTCCCAAATTTATACACAGAGACCTTGTCTCAAAAACAACACAACTGTAATGAACAACACACACACACACACACACACACACACACACACACACACACTTCTCTTGTCCTCAGAATTCTTCCAGCTGAATGACAAATTTCAAATCCACGTTCCCATGTGTTCAGCAGACTCTTAATTTAATTTAGGAAACTTTGTACTATCTTAAACCCTGTCTTCAGAAGAGAGACAGTTTTAATTTAGTACGGGAATTTCTTGTTGGCTGTGGATAATTGCTACTAAGATGTAGGCATGGATATGAAGAAAACTATAGCAAGCACTTATTGCATAATATATGTTGAGATGATTAGTGTGTTTCACAGTTAATAACAGAATAGACCTCATAACAACCTTCTTTCATCAATATTATTTATTCTGAACTGACAAAGTCAGTGGCACAGTGGTGTGGTTTCCAAATGTTTCAGAAAAATAACAAGGTAGCATTGAGGCAGACAGGTGTTTTAGGGGTTTTGTTTTCTGGTATTTTCTGTTACTAGGATCACAATAACTGTTTTAATATTAAAACCTTTATCTTCATATCTGCTATTTGACACTATTAAGTAAAAAAATTTTTTGCTCTGCAATTCTTTTAAAATTATATGGGTATTAGAATAATTCCATGCTTTAAAAGATTTATACATATACATGTGCAAATTCAAGTGCAATGCATTATTATTATTTTTTTAAGACAGGGTTTCTCTATATAGCAGTGGCTGTTCTGGAACTCACTTTTTAGACCAGGGTGGCCTCATACTCAGAAAACCACCTGCCTCTGCCTCCCAAGTGCTGGGATTAAAGACATGTGCCAACACTGTCCGGCACATTATAAGATAAAATAATTGAATGGATTTGTGAAATTTATTTGTGAAGCAAAAATTACTTGAGTCACCAGGAGAGTATCTGACAATTGTGATGAGAAAAAAGCCTCTTGAGAGTAAACTACCTACAGAGTTCTACATTTTACATAATTTTAAAAAAAGAAAAGACACACAAGATTTAGATTATATAGTCTTTGCAATAGTGTTGTAGAGGTCACAGTGCTTTGTCCTTGTCAAGATAGCAAATAACAATTATGCTTCAGACATAGGACATGGAGATTTACTACTGTATTTTTTATTTTTGGAACACTGGAAAGTACCACCACTCATGTTACATTTGACTTAATTTTCACATGAGTTCCCTTAGGAGTCTACCCCATAGCAGACAGTATTGTCTAACTCATGTGTTAGAAACATGCATAGTAACACACACACACACACACACACACACACACACACTGTGCAACAAGTATCCTAAAGGCAGTCTACCAATCTGACCTTAGTGAAGGACACTGATTTTATATTTTTCATTGTCTATCTGTCTGAGTATGAATGAAAATTTTGTTTCCTATTGAAACTAATATTCCATGGGAATAAACGAATGGTATCATCAAGCCCACCACCTAAAGATTATACATTTTTAAGCCTGTATTTTATTTCATGAGTTTGGGGGCTGTTGGATTATTGAAATCTAATGTTTTCACATTAGCAGAAGACAGTCAGTTGTCTGTCATCTTGGAATGTAATAATGACAGTTCAGTCATTGTCCTCCACTAATTTGCACTGTGCTGTGGATTAGTAGTTTTACAAGAAAATTGGTCTAAATCTGTAACAATGATTGCAATAGTGATATATACAGAGAACAAACTGGCATAGGGTTAATCTCTTTGTCAGAATAAATAGTGAAAATAGATCATTTTAATTTGCTTTCTATTGCTATGATAAAAACCATGACCAACTTCTTACAAGTTGGAACATCTTCTGGGTATATGCCCAGGAGAGTTATTGCTGGACCTTCAGGTAGTACTATGTCCAGTTTTCTGAGGAACTGCCAGACTAATTTCCAGAGTGATTGTACCAGCTTGCAATCCCATCAGAAATGGAGGAATGTTCCTCTTTCTCCACATCCTCACCAGCATCTGTTGTCACCTGAATTTTTTATCTTAGNCATTCTGACTAGTGTGAGGTGGAATCTCAAGGTTGTTTTTGGTTTGCATTTTCCTAATGATTAAGGATGTTGAACATTTTTTCAGGTGCTTCTCAGCCATTCGGTATTCCTCAGTTTACCCTCAGAGCTCCTTGGAACTATACCACCAATCAAAGAAAACACACAGTGGACCTTGTGACTCTAGCTATATTTGTAGCAGAGGATGGCCTAGTCGGTCATCGATGGGGAGAGAGGCCCTTGGTCCTGTGTAGGTTCTATGCCCCAATACAGGGAAATGCTGGACAAGGAATGGGAGTTGGTGGGTTGGAGAGCAGGGGGAGGTGATAGGGTTTTTCAGAGGGGGAACTAGGAAAGGGGATAATATTTGAAATGTAAATAAACAAAAATCTAATAAAAAAGAAACTAATCACAACTTAAAAACAAAACAAAACAAAACAAAGCAAACAAAAATAAAAAACAAAAACCATGACCAAAAGCAACTTGGAGAGAAGACATTCTATTAGATCTTACAGGTTAGAGGCTGTCTTAGTCAGGGTTTCTATTCCTGCACAAACATCATGACCAAGAAGCAAGTTGGGGAGGAAAGGGTTTATTCAGCTTACATTTCCATACTGCTGTTAATCACCAAAGGATGCAGGACTGGAACTCAAGCGGGTCAGGGAGCAGGAGCTGATGCAGAAGCCATGGAGGGATGTTCTTTATTGGATTGCTTAGCCTGCTCTCTTATAGAACCAAGACTACCAGCCAAGAGATGGCACCACCCACAAGGGGCCCTCCCCCCTTGATCACTAATTGAGAAAATGCCTTACAGCTGGATCTCATGGAGGCATTTCCCCAACTGAAGCTCCTTTCTCTGTGATAACTCCAGCTGTGTCAAGTTGACACAAAGCTGGCCAGTACAGAGGCTGTCATAGAAGGATTGCAGGGTAAGATCTCAAGGTGTGAACTTTTAGTAAAACTGAAGCAGAGTTTCTGGTTTGCACCTATATCCACAACCATGGCAGATCTGCATCATTGACCCTACAACCGTGTCTGTCTCCTCATGAGGTCTGCCACAACCAGGGAACCAGGTGAAACCTCACCTCAATACTTAAGCCACGGAGGACCCCAAATTGCCCAGCAGACATGAGAACTATTTGTCCCTCCCTGCCAAAGTGGAGCCCACTTGCCCTTCTTGTCTGCACCTCCACCTGTAACCATGGAAGATAGGCCTGCCTGTTCTGGCACCGAACAGCCCTACCTGTCTCCCAGAAGGACTTCTCTAATCAAGGACACAGGAGGTCTGTTTTGACCAGGGACAAGTTGACCAGCTCAAGCCAGAGATAGCACTACCTAGCTCCCAGGAGGTCTGCTCTAATCAAGGACACATAGATCTACCTGCCTCTGAGGAAGCTTACTCCAATCTGAGACACCCAGGCCACTTAAACCAAAGACAGCCATATGGAGAAAAGCAAATGTAAGGACATAATCAACAGAATCCAATGTATTATATCACTTTGAGAACCCAACTCTCCTGTAACACTAAGCCCTGGATACCCTAACATACCTGAAGAGCAAGATTCTGACCTTTTATCCCATCTCCTGAAGATATTAGAGGCCTTTAAGGAGAATATAAACAATTGCCTTAAAAAACTACAGTAAAACATAGTCAAACAGGTAGAAGCCCTGGTTTTAAGAAATATATACAGAATATTTCACCTCAAAACAAATGAATATATATTCTTCTTTTCACCTCATAGAGTATTCTCCAAAATTGACCATGTAATGACACACAAAACAAAATTAAACAGATACAAGAAGATTGAAATAATCCCTTGCATTTTATAAGATTACCACAGAATAAGGCTGGACTTCAACAACAATAAAAACAAAAGAAAGCAAACATACTCATGGAAAATGAATAGTCATGTACTCACTGATAACTTGTTCAAGGAAGAAATTAAGAAATTAAAGAATTTCTAAAATTCAATGTAAAGAAAGCACAATATACCCAAACTTATGGGATACAACAAAATAAGTGTTAAAAGGAAAATTAATAGCAATAAGTTCCTTTATAACGAAATTGAAGAAATCCTATACTAAGAAATTAATAGCATACTTGGAAGCTCTAGAACAGAAAGAAGCAAACACACCTAAGGGTTTCATATAGCAGAGAGTCAGTCAAATTTAGAGATGAAACCAACCAATTATAAACAGAGTGATCACTACAAAGATTCCACAAAACCAAGAGTTGGTACTATGGGAAAATCAGCAAGACAGATAAACCCTTAGTGAAACTAACCAAAAGAAACAGACACAGTATCCAATTAACAAAATCAAAAATGAAAAGGGAGATATAGCAACTGAGACTGAGACTGAAAAATTATCAGACTTTAGTACAAAAGCCTATACTCAATAAAACTAGAAAATTTAGATGAAATGTTTTAGACAGATACCACATACTGAAGGTAAATCAGTCTGGCAGTTCCTCAGAAAATTGTACATAGTACTACCAGAGGATC
>NC_034598.1:13601645-13618403 GCF_900095145.1 Mus pahari
GTAAATGAAGAAAATATCTAATAAAAATTTTTTAAAAATATTTAACTACATAAACAGCCCCATAGTTCTCAAAGAAGTAGAAGCAGTCATTAAAACTTTCAGGATAGCATTTGAAAAAAAAAAAAAAAAAAAAAAAAAAAAAAACCAGGGTCAGATGTTTTTAGCACATAATTCAATCAGACCTTCAAAGAATAGCTAGTATCAATATTATTGAAACTATTCTACAACACAGAAACAGAGAAGGAACACTGTGTAATTCATTGTATGAGGCCACAGTCACTGTGATACATAAACTACACAGTCTTAACAGAGAATACTTGAGACTAGTTCCTCCTATGAACATCCACTCAAACATATTCAAGAAAATTCTCAAACCAATTCCTACAATGTATCAAAAGCATAATTCACCACAATCAATTAGAATTCATCCTAGGGATGCAGAAATGGTTCAATATATGAAAATACATCAACATCTTTCACTAAATAAACCAACTCAAAGAAAAATTGCATGATAGTCTCATTAGATGCTGAAATATCTTTTGACAAAATACAACACCCCTTCATTTTAAAGGCTTGAGGTGGTCAGGAATTCAAGACATATACCTAAACAAAATAAAAGCCATCTACAACAAACCAATAGCCAAAATTAAATTAAATGCAAAGAAACTTGAAGTAATTTCGTTAAAATCAGGGACAAGACAAGGCTGCCTACTCTCTCCCTACCTATTTACTATAGTTCTTGAAGTTCTCGCTAGAGCAGAAAACAAACGAACAAACAAACAAACAAAAAAGCAGATCATGGGGTTATCCAATGGAAAGGAAGAAATCAAGGTAATTATTTTCAGATGATATGACATTTGTGACCCCCAAAATTCTGCTGACCCACAAATTTAGTAAAGTGGCTGGATACAAAATTTGCTCAAATAAATCAGTAGTCTTCCTTTATACAAAAGATAAACAGGCTGAGAAAAAGTAGGGAAACAAAGCCATTAAATAGCCACAAATCCTATAAAATACATTGATGTACCTCTAACCAATCAAGTAAAACATCTTATCAAAAGTTCCTTTGATAAGAATTTCAAGTCCCTCAAGAAAAAAAAATGCAAGAAGAGCTCAGAATATGGAAAGATCTCCCATTCTCATGGATCAGAAGGATTAACATAGTGAAAATGACCATCTTACAAAAAAATCTACAGATTCAATGCAATTTCCATCAAAACTCGAACGCACTTACTTACAAATATTGAGAAAATAATTCTCAACTTCATATCGAAAAAATTCCCAGTCTAGGCAAAATAATTCTGAACAATAAAAACTTCTGCAGGAGTCATCATGTCTGACTACAAGCTGTATTACAAAGCAATAATGACGAAGAAAACAAAAACAAACAAACAAACAAAAATCCCAACTACATGGCATTAGTACAGGGCCAGAGAGGTGGATCAATGGTTTAGAATCAAAGACCCAAAAATAAACCCACACACCTTGGAACACTTAATCTTTGATAAAGAAGCCATAACCAGAGAATAGGGGGAAAAAAAAGAAAAGAAAACAAAGATAGCATCTTCAGCCAAAGGTGCTGCTCTAACTGTACGTCTACTTGTAGAAAAATGTGAATATAGCCGTATTTATCACCCCACACAAAACACAAGTCCCAATGGACCACAGACCTCAATGTAAACTCAGGAACACTGAATGTAATATAAGTGAACATGGAAAATAGCCTCCATCATATTGGCACAGGTAGAAATTTCCTGAGGAGAACACCAATGTCTCAGGCTCTAATATCAAAATTGATACGTGGGACCTCTTGAAATTGAAAAGTTTCTGTAAGGCAAAGAACAGTGTTAATAAGACAAAATGGCAGTCCAGATATTGGGAAAAGATCATCACTAACCCTTCATCCAATAGAGGACTAATATCCAAAATATACTAAGAACTCAAGATATTAGACTCAAAAAAAACCCCTAATAATTCAATTTAAAAAGAGAGTATAGAAATAAACAGACTTCTCAACAGAGGAATCTTGAATGGCCATGAAACACTTAAAGAAATGTTCAACATCTTCAGTTATTGTGGGAATGCAATCAAAACCTCCCAAAGATTCCATTTTCCAACAATGAGAATGGTTAAGATAAAATAATCAAGTGACAGCACATGCTGGCCAAGATGTTGTGAAATGCCCTGATAGCAGGTGGGATTGCAAATTTGTAAAAACCATTTGGAAATCAATCTGGCAGTTTCTCAGAAAATTGGAAATATTTCTACTTGAAGACCCAGCTATACCACTCCTTGGCATATACCAAAAAGATGCTCCACAATATTCACAGAGGCATTTGCTCAATTATGATCATTATAGCCTTAATAGCCAGAAACTGGATGTAGCCCAGATGTCTCTCACCTGAAGAACAGATATATAAAATATGATTCATTTATATCTATTATATACTATTCGACTCTTAATCACAAGAAAATCATGAAATCTGCAGGCAAATGGGTCAACTTAGAAAATATCCTCATGAATGAGTTAAACCAAATTCAAAAAATATGCACAGTATATACTCACAGATAAGTGAATATTAACCAAAGTATTCAGAATACTCACGCTACATCTCATAGACCACTGTAAGTTAAAAAGACAGAAGGTTAAAAAGATAAAAGTGAGGATGCTTGAATCCCTCTTAGAAGAGATAACAAGAGAATCTTTTGGGTATATGCTTAGGAGTGGTATATCAGACTTCTCAGGTAATAATATGTCCAATTTTCTGAGGAACCACCAGAGTGATTTACCTAGTGGTTGTGTCAGCTTGCAATTCCACCAGCAATGGAGGATCCTGGTGGAAGAGTTAGAGGAAGGAATGAGGGAACTGAAGGGGAGAGTACCCATAGGAAGTTCAACAGTTTCAAATAACCTTGAACTCTGGGAGCTCTCAGAGACAAAGCCATCAACCAAATAGCATACAGGGGCTGGTCTGTGACTCCTGGCACATATGTAGCAGAAGACTTCCTGGTTTGGCATCTATGGAAACAGATGTTCCTAATATTGAAGGGACTAGATGCCCCAGGGAGGTAGAATTCTTAGAGGCATCCTCTCAGAGGCAAAGGGGGAATAACAAAATAACTCTTCAAATTTTGGGATGTAAATAAATGAAATAATTTAAAAAACATTGAAGAGGGAAGAGGAGGAGGGGAATGAGTAGGAGGAGAATGAAGAGGAGGAGAAGCAAGCGGAGGTAGAGGAAGAGAACAACTGTAGAGAAATGATATATACAGGTTTGCATGTTCTTCTTCTAGTAGCATACTGATACATCCTAGGAATAACAGGAATAATACTGTTATTCCAAAGCTAGGACATCCCGTACCATGCAAATGATGCAGAGACTTGTATACAGGCCACTCTGATGGATGCATTTTCTAGTTAATGTTTCATCTTCCTAGTTTTTTGTCAAGGGGACAAAAGCACATAGACAAAGGAATGTAATAGATGATCAAGCAAAATGATAATAAATGTTTTGCTAAAAGGAGAACATGTACTGGAGAAAAATGAATAAAACATATGTCAAAAGTGAAGACTTAGTCTAAAAAAAAATATAAGAAGAATCATGACAATTGACAAGTATACTTTTGCCAAGTTGTGGGATTGGGCAGTGCCACAGGAGGAGAAATCTTACTTGGAAAATCAAATCAAATCAATACATAACAAAAACAAACAAAAAACTAACCAATGGGGAAATATTCTTTTTCTCTTTCTGGTGGAAATAAACTTCAATAAAATGTATTTGAAATGTCAACACTCATCAAGGGCTCTCACATTTGAAGTTTCTTGAGTGTGAAATTCTTTGACTTTCTGCATATATTATTTAAGGGGCTAGAGTGTTGTTATGTTATTTAAAAGTATCAACTATTCTTCCAGAAGACCAAAGTTTGGTTCTTTTCACCAACCCTGTATCTCACAACTGTCTTAATTGCAATCCCAGGAGATCTGACACCATTTCTTTTTACCTTCATAGTGAGTGTATGCATATGATGCACACATGTATGCAGGCAAAAATTCCATATTGAATTAATACTTTCCCCACTCTCTGAAACTCTCTTCTCTGCAGTGGCATTGAAAACTGTTCCTGTCTCTAGAAATTGGTGTGAATAATCTTTTGTAAAATAAAAATAAGTCTATCATATAATCAAACTAGACCAAATTTTTATTTCAGCCCACAGAGCTACAAATCCCACTCTATAGATATTTGATTGGCCATTTTCATTTTTACTCTTTATAATAGCTAAGAAATGGAAAATATATTCTAAATGTCCTTCAGTTAATGAATGGATAATGAAAATGTCATGTATATTCATTGCAGAACACTATCAGATGTAAAGAAATGTGAAATGTATAGAACTAGAAATCACATTGAGTGAGAGAATACTCAGAAAGATAGACTATTCTCTTTCATCTGAGATTCCTAGCTCCAAATCTTCATCTATTACAGAAAACAAGGAAGTAAAAAGAGACTATTGTGGACAGGGCAAGAGAGAGGAAAATAGCAGGTTACAAGGAATGTGAAGGAGGAAATTGGAAGGTTTGTGCTCTACTTAAGGGGGGATGAGGGAGGCAAAACAGAAGGAGGTGTAGGATAAAATAAGAATAACTTGTCTAAAAAATTTATTGGAAATCATCTTGAACATTATTGACCTAAAATTAATATAATACATGTAAGTCAGTGTATAAATGTACACATATATTTTAAATAAAATTTCTAACCTAGGCTGATAATATTTCCACCAAGAGCCAAAAGTATATCTAATAAAACTAACACTAGAGATCAGAAGCACTATTTTCAGTTGTTTGTCAAGGTTGTCAAAAAGACTTCCAAAATATTAGCTATGACTATAGTTGATAGTTGTACCCAAGAAAAAGATCATAAATTTATGTTTCTCGAAAACACCATATTCTTCAGATACTGGCACCAGAAACACTTTCATGGGTCTGCCCTGAAATCTTCCTCCCTGGATACTAGCTTTCTTAATACCAGAAAGGACCATGTAAGTTTCCAAAGGAGGTAATGAATGGATTGGATAGTACTACCCATTTACGACACCTATAGAACACAACGACACACGTGGAACTATAACCCTAAGGGTGCTATGTATGCACACATAATTCAGTGGTAACAGCTTCCTAATTGGATTTAAGGCCCACATAACAACAGAAAAATTGTGTTTGGTACTAGAAACCTAGCAACTCCCCATTGATAATGCAGTAATAGATCTTAAAGGATAACCTATAATTGGCAGTTTACTAAACCTGTCCTAAATATTTGTCCATGTACTCACAGAGAACTCTACTGTTCACCTTTCATGAAGAAAATCATTCTTTGCAATACATGGAGAAAATGATAGAAAACCCAACCTTAATAAAATGCAGAATCATGGAGCCAAGTTACAACTCAGAACTCAATATAACTGCTTTACCTAAGACTCTTGGGTTATTGCTTACTGCGGAAGGAAAAGTACAGTCAAGAACAGGGAGTAAACATGGATTGAACAACGGTGAGCAAGAGGCATGATAGCTAGCACTGAGCATGAAAAATTTGGAAGGTCTCAACCCTGTGCAAAGAAATACAGCCAACTAAAGAATGCTAAAATAAAAAATCTTCCCCTGGAAATACAAATTAATAGTTTATCTAGTACCAAATAGTCAATCTTGAAATCAAATAGATAGAATATAATATGTACTTAGCAGATTGTATTTATATATTTAGTATTACAAATACATGCACACTTCCAGGCATATAAGCACACTATCACTACCACCACCTCCAGCAGTAGCAGCAACAGCATCACCAACAACAACAACTACAACAATGAAAAAGAAGGCCATGAATTTGAAAGTGAATAAGATGAAGATTGGAGGAAAGAAAGGGAAAATGATGACTTATATTGTAATCTCAAATGATATTTAGGAGAAAGGAACATGAATATTTTAGAGCCATCTTGTCTTTTCTAACTGGGAATATTAAGAGATATATACTTAATCACCTCAAACTTACAGCAAGTCAAGGTAAACTGACAGGTGATTATTGAGCACTGTATTAAAACACTTTCATCAAGTGAGAGAAAAAATTTTTCTATAAAAGTAGTGTACATATGGCCTATCCTAGTGATTTATGGCAAGAGATCATAGGCTTAAAGTATTTGTGAAACTATGTGTTAATCAAAACAAACTCACAGGAGCATCACATAGTAGCTTTATTATATTATTTTGTAATCAAATTTATAATTTCTGAAAGAGATGATTTAAAATTTGTGTGAAACATTCCAGTGCTAGATTCAAATCAAGGAATCCAAAATATTTTTATATATTTATTTTCTTTTATTAAAAAAGAAGAAAGGAATAAAAAAGAAAAGGACAAAAGAAAGAAAATAAATGAAGGAAGAAAAATAGGAAAAAAGGAAGGAAAATGATAGAGAGATAAGTCCAAATGTCTCTGAAAATTGTACACCATACAATATACTGTGTGTGTTTGTGTGTGTGTCTTTTTAAAGAAACAAGACATTATTTTACTATTATGTTGTCAAATAAATTTAATTAATTTTTGTTCTTGTTTTAATTATTTATTATATGTACTTTTTCTCAGCTTGATTACTCTAAAATTTCTAAAACCTTAATGTACATTTTGGTAGAAAAAGTTAATACTATGTAACAACGTTACACTGTATGAAACTTTTTGGGTAATTTGATATATGGAGAAAATTTTGAGCTAAAAATAACTCAATTTTCGGTTTAATATTTGACATTATAGTATAATTAAATCATTTCTTCTGTTCTTTTCCTCTATCCAAAGCCTCCCATTACATATATATCGTTAGTCTTTTTTAAATATAAGACCTCTTTATTGTCAAATCTTGGTGTGTGTGTGTGTGAGTGTGTGTGTGTGTGTGTGTGTGTGTGTGTGTGTTTGTATGTGTGTATCCACAAATCAGAAAATCAATTTTCATTAGTTTTATGTAAATTATTTGCATATAGATATTTAAATTTAATTTAGGGTATTAAATAAAGAATCAAAGTCTATTTTGTTTATCATAGCAAATATCTTGTAGCAGATACATTCCTTTGAAGTATATATAATTCAAACATATTAGACACAAAACAAAACAAAATATAGATCTTAATGAAAATGAAGGTTTTCTTCTTTCAGGATTATTTGGGCTGTAATGTAACCATTATATATAACCTTTATGTTTAAATATGTTCCTTCACTCTTATTGTATTCAAGATCTTCACTATGAAGTGTGATTTTAGTCAAATATCTTTTCTATATCTACTGAGATGATCATGTAAGATTTTATCCTTTGTTCCATTTATGTGGTATATCCTGTTTATTGATTTGTATAGATAGAAACAACTTTTCATTTCTGAAATTATGCCAACTTGATCATAATGGAAAATAATTTTAATTTATTCTTGAGTTAGTTTTCTAGTATCTTCCTGATAATTATTTTGCATCTATATTCATCAAGGAAATTTGTCTTTAACTTTCTTTGTTTTGGGGATTAATTTGTTTTTTTTTCTTTTTGTTTTTCTTTTGTTTGTTTGCTTTGAACTTCTTTTGCTTGTTTGTTTGAGATGGGCTTTAATACTGATACTGGCTGTAATTAATTTTTCAATTTCCTTGCTTAATACAATTTCATTTCTTTATTTTTTCTATTCTTCAATTAACCTTGATAGATTATATTTATGTAAAAGTTATCTATTTCTTTAAGATTTTCAATTTAATGGAATGTAATTTATGGCATTCTGAATTTTTTTGATCTCTGTTGTGATAGCTCCCTTTCTATCTCTAATTTAAATAATTTTGTTGTTCCCTTTCTTTTGAATAATTTTATATTTGGCTTTGTGATGTGTGTGTGTGTGTGTGTGTGTGTGTGTATCTTTGAATATGTCTTTTTTAAGAAAAGATATTATTTTACTATTATGTTGTCAAATATATTTAATTAATATCTGTTCTTATTTTAATTTTTTATTATATGTACTTTTTCTTGGCTTGATTACTCTCAAATTTCTAAAACCTTAATGTACATAATAATACTAGTTACTTGAAGCATCTCTGATATTTGACATTTTATTTATTCCTTCATTCATATATTTATTTTAATTGATTATTTTACTTATAGCACAAATGTTACCCCCTCCAAAACCCCCATTCCCAGAGTTCCCCAACATCATACCCCCCTCCACTTGACTTCTGAGAGGATGTTTCTCCCTTCTCTGGGGCATTGAGTCTCTACAGAATTAGGTGCATGCTCTCCTACTGGAGTCAGACAAAGGAATCAGTTCTCTGCTGGGGGTCTTAGAATAGCTTATGTATACCCTTTGGTTCATGACTCAGTTGGAGCTCCCAGTTGTCCTGGTCAGTTGACAGTGTTGGTCTTCTATGGAATTGCCATCACCTTCAATTCTTTCAATCTTTCTCCCTAACTCTTACATAGTGGTCCCCAACCTCTGTCCACCATTAGCTATAAGTATCTGCATCTGGCTTAGTCAGTAGCTACTGGTGGAGCCTCCCAAAGGGCATCTATGCTAAGCTCCTGTCTGCAAGCACAAGTTAATATCAGTAATAGTGTCAGGGTTTGGTGCTAGATAATGGGGTGAATCCCAACTTGTGCTGTGTAGAATTAAATAATTAAATAAATCCTGATGGCTGCATGCTCCTTGCTATCCTCCCTAGGATTGATTTAATTATTGAATTCTATAGATGTCACTCAACATGAGGTGCCATTTGTAAAATTAAAAAATTTAATAAATTCCAGCATTCCCACTATAGCCCCTAAGATCTGCATTCGTGAATGAAGGACACATTAGCCAGCAAGCATAGGAGGATGGGAGAGTACAGCCTAGCTGGGCATCACTCAGGGTCCAGAGCAGCCAAGATAGAATGTCTGATTTGGTAAGTAATAACTTGGAATTATTGGCAGGGGAGAGATTAGGAAGTGGCCCAGCCATTAAGCAGATTAAGGTATATCAAAATATAAAGGCATTGTGTGTGTCTTTCATTTGGGAACACAGACATTTTGGGTGATAGCAGGAATGCATCACTAGAATTTATTAAAATTATTAATTCTACAGGGCAGTCAGAGTTCAGCCATTTCTTCAGTATCTGTTTCATTTTTATACTTCCATTTCTTTTAGATAGGAGAAATTTTGTGTCCAAAATTTTGAAAGTAGTTTGAAATCCTTATCGTTCCACTGGAGGTCCTGCCTAAATACTGGAGGTGAGCTGTTCAGGTTACATCGCCCCAATTTTGAACATTTTGGCTATGATCAGCCACATTGAGTCCTGGAAAATTTCCCCAAACCAGTCTTGGTGAATTTCCAGAGGTGCCCCTGAGCCCCTACCCTCCAGCCCTTGCTGCTGTATATTTCCATTCATTCTCTTGGAACACTGGGCTTCTACACAGTCTTCCTACATTTATGGTCCTGCCTCCACCTTCAATGCCTCTCCCCTCTCCCACTCAGGTCCATCCTTCCTTCAGCTTCCAATGATAATTTTGTTCTTCCTTCTAAGTGGAAATGAAGCATCCTTAGTTGTGCTTTCCTTCTTATTAAACTTCTTAACATCTGTGGGTAATATTATGGGTATTCTGTACTTTTTGACTCATGTCCACTTATCAGTTAGTACATACTCTATAAGTCCTTTTGGTTCAGGGTTAACTCTTGCAGGAAGATATTTTCTAGTTCACTCTAATACCTGCAAAATTCATGATGTCCTTATTTTTAATAGATTAATAGTATTGTATTATATAAATGAACCACACTTTTTCTGCATCCATTTTTGGCATAAGGACACCTGAGTTGTTTATAGTTTCTGGCTATTATGAAAAAGGCTACTGTGAACATAGTAAAACAGGTATCCTTGGGGTATACTTGAGCACCTTTTGGGTATATGCCCAGGAGTCATATAGCTGGGTCATCAAGGTGAATGATTTCAAATTTTCTTTTTTTATAGTAATTTTAAAATATGAAACTAGAGACACAAGCTCGGGGAGGGGAACTGGTTAGTTCGTATTGTTGTTCCTCCTATAGAATTGCAGACCCCTTTAGCTCCTTGGGTACTTTCTCTAACTCCTTCACTGGGGGCCCTGTGTTCTATCCAATAGATGACTGTGAGCATCCACTTCTGTATTTGCCAGGCATTGGCATAGCCTCACAAGAGATAGCTATATCAGGGTCCTGTCAGAAAATGGCTGAGAAACACCTGAAAAAAATGTTCACCATCTTTAATCATCAGGGAAATGCAAATCAAAACAACCCTGAGATTCTACCTCACACCAGTCAGAATGGCTAAGATCAAAAATTCAGGTGACAGCAGATGCTGGTGAGGATGTGAAAAAAGAGGAACATTCCTCCATTGCTGGTGGGATTTCAGGCTGGTAAAACCACTCTGGAAATCAGTTTGGCAGTTCCTCAGAAAATTGAACATCCAGCAATACCTCTTCTGGGCATATACCCAGAACATGTTCTAACTTGTAATAAGGACACATGCTCTACTATGTTCATAGCAGCCTTATTTATAATAGCAAGAAGCTGGAAAAAGCCCAGATATCCGTCAACAGAGGAATGGATACAGAAAATGTGGTACATTTACACAATGGAGTACTACTCAGCTATAAAAACAAAGAATTTACAAACTGCTTAGACAAATGGATGGATCTGGAGGATATCATCCTGTGTGAGGTAACCCAATCACAAAAGAAAACATATGCTATGCTTTCACTGATAAGTGGATATTAGCCCAGAAACTCGGAATGCCCAAGATACATCGTGCAAAACACACGACACTCAAGGAGAAAGACCAAAGTGCGGAGACTTTGATCATTCTCAAAAGGGGGAACAAAATACCCAGGGAAGCTATTACAGAGACAAAGTTCACACCTGAAATGGAAGGAAGGAAGGACTATCAAGAGACTGCCCCACTTTGGGATCCATCCCATAAACAATCATCAAACCCAGACACTATTGTATATTTCCAATTTTCTAAGGAACTGCCAGATTGATTTCCAGAGTGATTATTTCCCTAATTTCTCTCTCAGCCCATTTATCATTAGTATAATGGAGGGCGACTGAACTGAGTTTATATTCAGTCACTTTGTTTAAGGTGTTTATCAGCTGTAGGATTTTTCTAGTAAAATTTGGGGGGTTGCTTTTTATATATTATCACATCATCCACAAATAATGATACCTTGGCTTTTTCCTCTCCAGTTGTTCCTCCCCTTCCCTTTGTTTTCTTATTGTTCTAGCTAGAAATTAAAATACTATATTTAATAGACAGGAAGATATTATAGGGAGCCTCGTCTTGTACTTGACGTTAGTGGGATTGCTTCAAGTTTCTCTTTATTTAAATTGGTGCTGGCTATTGGCTTGCTGTATATTGCCTTTTTTTTTTTAATGCTCATATATTTGCCATGAATTCCTGGTATTTCTAAGACCTTTTACATGAAGCAGTGTTGGATTTGTCTGAGGCTTTTAAGCATCTAAAAAGATATTATGTGATTTATTTCACTTTGAGTATGTTTATATAGTGGATTATATTGGATTCAACCAGTCCTGCATCCCTAGAATGATGCCTACTTGATGGTGGTGAATTTTGATTTTGATGTGTTCTTGGATTCGGATTTTGAGAATTGATGTTCATAAATGAAACTAATTTGAAGTTCTCTTTCTTTGTTGAGCCTTTGTGTGGTTTGTCTATCAGAGTACCAGTGACTTTATAAAATGAATTAGGTAATATTCCTTCTCTTTTATATTGTAGAATAGTTTGAAAAGTATTGGTATGAGTGCTTCTTTGAAAGTAAGTCTGGTAGTCATCTTGCCCAAGGCTTTTTTTTTTTTTTTTTAATTTTATTTTTTTGTATCTGAGTTTTAAATGACTGTTTCTTTTTCCTTGGGGCTTATGGGACTGTTTAGGAGATTTAACTTTAATACCTGGTATCTGTCTGAAAAAAATCATCCATTTCATCTAGATTTTTCAGTTTTGTCAAGTATGTGCTTATGAAAGAAAATGTAATGAGTTTTATAAATTTCCTCATTTTCTATTGTTAGGTCTATCCTTTTGATTCTGATTTTCTTAATTTGGATACTGTCTCTGTGCCTTTTAGTTATTTGCCCAAGGAATTATCTATTTTGTTGATTTTATCAAAGAACCAGTTATTGGTTTTCTTAATTCTTTGTATCATTTTCGCTGTATCTGACTGTTTTCAGCACCAAGTTTGACTTCTTCCAACTATACCTCTTGAATGTGTTCCCTTCACTGTTTCTGGAGCTTTCAGCTTTCTTCAGTTCTTAGTATATTTTGGATATTAGTCCTCTATTGGATATACTGTTAGTGTTCTGCTCCCAATTTCTAGTCTGAATCCTCTGGAAGAATAGTTGATACTTTATATAATATGACAATACTCTATCTCCCTAAAAGTATATGTGGCAAGTCAATGTATTTCACACTCAAGAAGCTTCAAATGTGAGAGCCCTTGATGGCTGTTGACAATTCAAGTGTGTTTTATTGAAGTTTATTTCCATCAGAAAGAGAAAAAGAATTTTCCCCCTTGATTAGTTTTTTTTTTGTTGTTGTTGTTGTTTGATTGTTTTTGTTCTGTTTTGATTTGTTAGATTTTACAAGTAAGATTTTCCTCCTGTGGCACTGCTCAATCCCACTGCTTGGCAAAAGAAGACTTGTCAATATTTAGTATCATTTTGCTTGGCCATCTATTTTTGGGCTATTGCTTGGGATGCCCCAAATCAGGTGTATTTTAACATGTTTGGATGAAACTTTTTTTTTTCAGATGTCATTTAAGCACACTTGGTTTATTATAAAAGCAGTATTATTTTATAGACAGTTGTTATAGGAATCTTGTAGAAAAGCAGTCTAAGTCTGATCAAAGACAAAGTTTACCTCTATTATTTTTTTCTTTATTGCCAAGATGACCTGACATAGTGAGAATAAGTTATTGAACATACCTAAAATATTAGGGATTAATACCTAGTAGTAATTGGTATTATAATTTGAAACAAGAGTGATTAACTTGTTTATATGTAGAATTATAATAACCTATATATAAATCTCTATTTCAAATAGTATGTACTAACTTTATTATCTAACCTGACAGATTTTCACTTGAAGTCAGCTGTCAGTTATCTGAACTGTGGCACTTGATTGTTTCTTGGTTCAATTTGCAAGGAATTTCTTTGTCCATAATTTCACCTAAAGGCAGTGCTATGTTTGATACTGGATGTGTTTCTTGGAAGTACAAATACATAGATTTAGATTTTAATTCAATATTCTACTGTGTATTATGATTGAGTAAGTGAAAACATTAATATCCAGAGTTATTATTAAGTAAATATTAATTTATATTAATTTATATCATTTGATCTTCTAGTACTTGCTCATTTCTTCATTCTCATTTTTCAAACTACTACTCTCTTAACATTTTTATTGCTTCTTTGAAGTGGTTATTGTTATTTTTTGTCTGAAGATTCCCTAGCAGCATTCTTTATAGATGGATAAGTGGTCAAATATTTATATGGTGTGATTTCAATACAAAACATTTTTCTATGCCAAGAGGAGGCTGTCATACATGTAAATGGCATAGCAAGGAGTCAGAAAGTGAAGAATGATAAAATTTTAGCCAAAGAGAGCTTTAAAATTAGGAAATATATGATCTTAGATAGTATAGGACATGTCAAAAAGACCATGTAAAACAGGCCAAATTGTTCTTTTGGAGAGAAAAAATATAATCAAAGAGTAAGGAAAATATAAAACGAGTAGAATAAAAGACAGAGTGTGCCTGAACTGTCCTGCTAAATTAATACTGTATATGAAGCAAAGATAAAGTAGATATCAAAGAAGAGAGAAAGCTGGGTGAAAATACTGAAAAAGAAAGGTGACTGGCATGAGTTTTGCCTTTCATCTAAATTCTCACACATTATTCCTCTGTCTTCCAAAAGCACTGTCTAATTGAAAGAGAAATATAACTTGAAATCCCACTCTCGTTCATAAATTTTCCTTTGGGTGATTGCATTACTGAAGATGTTCAGGCTACAGATAAGAATTAGCATGCTCCAAGCAGTGGTGGCGCACGCCGTTAATCCCAGCAGTTGGGAGGCAGAGGCAGGCAGATTTCTGAGTTCGAGGCCAGCCTGATCTACAGAGTGAGTTCCAGGACAGCCAGGACTACACAGAGAAACCCTGTCTCGAAAAAATCAAAAATAAAAATAAATAAATAAATAAATAAATAAATAAATAAATAAAATTAGCATGCATTGTCTCCAGTCAGGGATGCAATATTGTTTTCAACATGTTTGAATATTAGAATAATTTATGAAGGTAAATCTGCTCTTAGTTCACTTACTTTCTCCATATAATATGTAAAAGTTGCACTTCAGGATACTTGTTAAATAAAATAATTTTTTTGTTGTTGTTTTTTTTGTTTGTTTTTTTGCCACATCCTGGCTGTGGCATTCCCTTATATGGGGGCATAGAGCATTCGAGGCCCAAGGTGTCTCCTCCTTATGATGACCTACTAGGCCATCCTCTGCTATATATGCAGCTAGAGTCCTGAGTCCTACCATGTGTTTTCTTTGTTGGTTGTTTAGTTTCAGGGAGCTCTGTAAATACTGGTTAGTTCATATTGTTCCTCCTATGGGGCTGCAAACCCCTTCAGCTCCTTGGGTACTTTCTCTAGCTCCTTCACTGTGGACCCTGTGCTCCTTCCACTGGATGGCTATTGAGAATTTGCATCTGTATTTGTCAGGCACTGAAAAAGCCTCTCAGGAGACAGTTATATCAGTCTTCTGTCAGTAGGCTTTTGTTGGCATCTATAATAGTGTCTGGGTTTGGTGGTTGTTTATGGGATGATGCCCTGGTGGGGCATTCTCTGAATGGTCATTTCTTCAGTCTCTGCTTCACAGTTTGTCTCTATAACTCCTTCCATGGGGGCACTTTTTCCCCCTTCTAAGAAGGATCACAATATTCACACTTTGGTCTTCCTTCTTCTTGAGTTTCATGTGTTTTACGAATTGTATCTTCAGTATTCTGAACTTCTGGACTAATATTCATTTATCAGTGAGGGCAGATCATGTCTGTTCTTTTGTGACTGGGTTACNTCACTCAGGATGATATCCTGCAGATCCATCCATTTGTCTAAGAATTTCAAAAATTCATTGTTCTGAATAGCTGTATAGTATTCCATTGTGTGAATGGACCACATGTTCTGTATAATTTCCTCTGTTGAGGGACATATGGGTTCTTTCCAGCTTCTGACTATTATAAATAAGACTTCTATGACATAGTGAAACATGTGTCCTTATTACAAGTTGTAATATCTTCTGTGTATATCAGAAGTGTTATTGTTGGATCTTCAGGTAGTATTATGTCCAATTTTCTGAGGAACTGCCGAACTTATTTCCAGAGAGGTTGTACCAGTTTACAATCCTACCAGCAATGGAGGAGTGTTCCTCTTCCTCCACATCCTTGCCAGCATCTGCTGTCACCTGAGGTTTTGAACTTAGCCATTCTGACTGGTGTGCGGTGGAATCTCGGGGTTGTTTTGAGTTGCATTTCCCTGATGACTAAGGATGTTGAACATTTTTTCAGGTACTTCTCAGCCATTCTGTATTCCTCAGTTGAGAATTTTTGTTTTAGCTCTGTACCCCATTTTCAGTAGGGTTATTTGGTTCTCTGGAGTCTAATTTCTTGTGTTCTTGTACATATTGGATATTAAGACTCTATTGGAATTAAGGTTGGTAAAGCTATTTTCCTATTCTGTTGGTTGCATTTTTGTCTTATTGACAGTGTCCTTTTCCTTACAGAAGCTTTGCAATTTTATGAGGTCCCATTTGTCAACTCTTAATCTTACAGAACAAGTCACTGGTGTTCTGTTCAAGAATTACTCCCCTAAGCCCATATGTTCAAGGCTCTTCCTCGCTTTTCCTCTAAAAGTTTCAGTGTGTTCGGTTTTATGTGGAGGTCCTTAATACATTGACTTCAGATTTGTACAAGGAGAAAAGAATGGATCAATTCACATTCTTCTTTATGCTAACTGCCAGTTGAACCAGCAGCATTTCTTCAAAATGATATCTTTTTTTCCTCTGGATGCTTTTAACCACTAAAGATCAAGTGACCATAAGTGTGTGGGTTCATTTCTGGGATTTCAGTTTTAAACCATTGATCTACCCGTCTGTCAATGTACCAGTACCATGCATTTTTTAATCAAAATTGCTCTTGAGGTCAGGAATGTTGATTCCCCCAGAGGTTCTTTAATTGTTGACAATAGTTTTTGCTATCCTAGGATTTTTTATATTCCAGTTGAATTTGCAAATTGCCTTGTCTAACTCTGTGAAGAATTGAGTTGGAATTTTGATGGGAATTGCATTGAATCTGTAGATTGCTTTCAGCAAGATAGCCATTTTTTACTATATTAATCCTGCCAATCCATGAGCATGGGAGATCATATCTTCTTCTGAGATCTTCGATTTCTTTCTTCAGAGACTTGAAGTTCTTATCATATAGGTCTTTCAGTTGTTCAGTTGGAGTCACACCAAGGTATATTTTTTGTTACTATTGTGAAGGGTGTTGTTTCCTTAATTACTTTTTCAATCTTATCCTTTGTGTAGAGAAAGTCCACTGAATTGTTTGAGTTAATTTTATATCCAGCTACTTCACTGAACTTGTTTATCAGATTTAGGAGTTCTCTGGTGGAATTTTTGGG
>NC_034598.1:13619543-13642588 GCF_900095145.1 Mus pahari
GAGCCATCTCTCCAGCCCAGATTTCCTCAGATTCTGTTGTTATGTCTTCCTTTTCACTTCTTTTTTTTTTTTTTTTTTTTTTTTTTTTTTTTTTTATATTGTTAATTTGGATACCATACTGTCCCTGTGTCCTCTAGCTACTCTGAGTAAAGTTTTTGTTGATTATCTCAAAGAACCAGCTCCTGGTTTGGTCGATTATTTGCATAACTCTTTTTGTTTTCACATCATTGATTTCAGACCTGAGTTTGACTATTTCCTGCCATCTATTCCTCTTGAGTGAATTTGCTTTCTTTTGTTCTAGAGCTTTAATGTGTTCTGTCAAACTGCTAGTGTATGCTTTCTCTAGTTTCTTTCTTTTTTTTTTTTAAAAGATTTATTTATTTATATATGTAAGTACACTGTAGTTGTCTTCAGACACTCCAGAAGAGGGAGTCAGATCTCCTTACAGGTGGTTGTGAGCCACCATGTGGTTGCTGGGATTTGAACTCAGGACCTTGGGAAGAGCAGTCAGGTACTTTTAACTGCTGAGCCACCTCACCAGCCCTCTAGTTTCTTTTTGGAGGCACTCAGAGCTATGAGTTTTCATCTTAGTACTGCTTTCATTGTGGCACATAAGTTTGGGTATGTTGTGACTTCATTTTCATTAAACTCTAGTAAGTCTTTTATCTCTTTCTTTCTTTCTTTCTTTCTTTCTTTCTTTCTTTCTTTATTTCTTTCTTTCTTTCTCTTTCTTTCTCCCTTTCTTTCTTGACCAAGTTATCATTGAGTAGAGTGTTGTTCAGCTTTGTCGTGTATGTGGGCTTTCTATTATTTATGTTGTTATTGAAGATCAACCTTAGTCCATTGTGATCTGATAGGATTTATGGGATTATTTCAATATTTTTGTATCAGCTGAGGCATGTTTTGTGACTGATTATATGGGCAATTTTGGAGAAGGTACCATGATGTATTGAGAAGAAGGTATATCCTTTTGTTTTAGGATGACATTTTCTATAGATACCTGTTAAATCCATTTGTTTCATAACTTCTGTTAGTTTTTCCTGTGTCTCTGTTTTGTTTCCGTTTCCACAGTCTTTGCATTGATAAGAGTGGGGTGTTGAAGTCTCCTACTATTATTGAGTGCAGTGCAGTGTGTGCTTTGAGCTGTAATAAACTTTCATTAATGAATGTGAATACCCTTGCATTTGGAGCGTAGATATTTGTAATTGAGAGTTCATCTTGGTAGATTTTTAACTTTGATGAATATGAAATACCCTTCCTTATTCTCTTGGATAACTTTTTGTTGAAAGTCAATTTTATTACATATTAGAATTGCTACTCCAGTTTGGTTTTTTGGGCATCATTTACAGAGAAAATTGTTTTCCAGCCTTTACTGTGAGGTAGTGTCTGTTTCTGTCCCTGAGGTGGGTTTCCTATATGCACTAAAATGTTGGGTCCTGTTTATGTAGTCAGTCTGATAGTCTACGTCTTTTATTGGGGAATTTAGTCCAATGATATTAAGAATGATTAAGAAAAACTAATTGTTGCTTTCTGTTATTTTTATTGTTAGAGTTGGGATTCTGTTCATGTGACTATCTTTTCTTAGGTTTGTTGAAAGTTACTTTCTTGCTTTTTCTAGGGTGTAGTTTCCCTCCTTGTGTTGGAGTTTTCCCTTTATTATCCTTTGAAAGGCTGGATTCCTGGAAAGATATTGTGTAAATTTGGTTTTATCATGGAATACTTTGGGTTCTCTGTCTATGGTAATTGAGAGTTTTATTGGGTATAGTAGCTGCCTTGAATGGCATTTGGGTTCTCTTATTGTCTTTATGACACCTGTCCAGGATCTTCTGGCTTTCAAAGACTCTTGTGAGATGTCTGGTGTAATTCTAATGGGTCTGCCTTTATATGCTTCTTTAACTTTTTCCATTACTGATTTTAATATTCTATGTTTGTTTTGTGCATTTGGTGTTTTGATTGTTATGTGATGGGAGGAATTTCATTTTTGGCCTAACTATTTGGAGTACTGTAAGCTTCTTGTATGTTCATTGACATCACTTTCTATAGGTTAGGGAAGTTTTTTTTGATATTTACTGTCCCATTAAGTTGAAAATCTTGTTCCTCCTGTGAGTCTGTCAGCCTGTGACAGCAGTCCTGGAAGACTATTTCTCTCCTGGCAAAATGAGTTCACAGTGGGCTGAGGAACAACCCCATCTCCTGGATGTAGATGCAGACATATAGAACCTGTTCCAGGTGCTCTGCTGCCTTTGTAGCCTATGCACTCCTGAGTGGACCCGCTTTAGAGAGTCAGCAGAGAGAAAAATGGGGATTTTACCTGAATCCCAGGATCAGACACTTCCTGGAGGCAAGCTCTCCTCTGACAGGAAAGGTGCACAGAATACTTTCACTTTTGCTGCATCCAGAAAGTTTGGCTTTCCAAAACATGATTGTACTAAGTCAAAGGGACTTTTCTTAGAACTGTTTGGCATTTAGCCAGATGAACCCAGAAGTACATAACCATGATGTTGGATATCTGTGTAACTTTAATTTTCTTTTCTTTTAATCCCTTCGACATGTCAAAATTATTAATATTTTTATACTATTGTAACAATTGGAAAACTGAGCATTACCAAGCCAAGCCATTATCTATTCTCTTAAGTTTTCTGTTTAAATACATAAAGTAATATTAAAAACCAATGGTCTAATTGCAATCATAAATTAAAAAGCTATGCCCTCATCCAACTTTTATTTAGCACTCACCACAAATTCTTAAACTTGAACTTCATAGTGAAGTGCATCTGTGGAGAAAGCTAATCAAGCATAAATCTGACTATGACTTTTAATGCTGACATTAAGCCAAAATGAAGAGGGAAAGACAGCATTGCACTATACTGGTTGATAACATGTGACTACTGAGCTGTCATCATATTAACAGTGAGGTGCAATGACAGGTGTACTGGAACTGTAATCTGTATCAAATATATCCAGGACATTATGCAACCATAAAGCAATAAAATACCTTCTCTCTGAATGTGACATTCACTACTGCCTAAAATCAGAAAATATACACATGTGGATTTCAGCATACTGACATTGACATGGCAGAAGCTGGGCAAATTTGTATTGAGACAGCCCCTGGCTCATCTCTAAATTTAGTCATTTCTCACTGAATAATAGTGCTGATGGAGCTCTCAAATTATGGTGCATAGAAATCTAGAAATTATTTTAAGGCAACTTCTAAATTGTATTTAAACCAAATTGAAACACTTCCCTGATGTCATAGACTTTTAAATATTGTAATATAATTAAAATTAATTGGAAATATATGTGTGTCTATTAATACATGCATATATATTTCATCTGTATAAGTATGTATTTATTAAAGTATATAGTTATATATGATTTATATACTGTTATATAGTGTATTATATATTTGAATGAAGAACAAAGTCAATGTTCAGAAAAAATGAGGTTGAAAACTGAGTTGAAGAATCAACTGTAGTGATAAGTTTACCTACAAAAAAAAAAAAAGATTCCCTGCTATAATCTGTGCAGTTTATTTGACATTCAGTATAATACATACTTTTTAAAAGTTGAATGTGGTGGTCCAGTACATTTTTGTTAATATCTGTTTCTCTCTCTACAATGAGCATGTCAGTTGCACTATAACGTTTTGGTCATATAGTGTAATTTGAATGTAAACTGTGAGAAGTGATATGTGTCATGATGCTTGGGTAACTTGCTATTTCTATATTTTAACCTTAAAATGGATAAGGTCTTTGTAATTACTTAAGGATTTCTCATCAATTTATAATTACTTTTAATTAATATATCCTTTATTAAGGACTATCTGTTCTTGCAAACTAGCTTCTCTGAGCTTCTCACTGAATTGCTCTGCTTCGAAACCCTACCTCTGCATTCACAAACTGACTAAACTACTCTGACCCGAATTTCTCTAAACTGCACAGAACTGAACTCAATTGAACTCCACAGTGTTGACTGAACTCAACTGAACTGCACCAGCTGAAGTGCCCTACACACCTGACTCACTATGTGCTGCTCCTCAATAGACTCTCTTTTATGTCCGTTCTTGTGAGAGTTAGGCAAATCCTATCTCTTACTCATTCTGTTAAATCTTTCTCTGATTTGTCACTTTGTCTGCCCCTCAATTGGATGTCACTTCCAAACCTGACTATTTCCTTCTACAAACTGACCATGAAAAAATCCTATTTTGGTGGATTAGAGGTGTGCAATAAGGGCAGGTCTCTATTCTAACCAGAGCATATTGTAATCCAGGGTATGTTTGGATTCTGACCAGTTGATGAAGACCTAGAATGTCTTGGATGTGATCCCTTGACAGAGCAACTGTATTGTTGGATTAAAATTCCTCTACAATGCTGAACACTGACATAAAGTATACCAAGCATTATTTTCACTGTTTGCTTTAATTTTATTTTTACATTCACATGAAAGATGTAGCAAATATTGTAGCTTACTATATTTCAATATCTGAATTTTATATATTTACATATCGCATGGCTATATTATCTTGATCTATTACAGAAAATTATATAAACAACACTGACACAATAATAGTAGCTTAGCTAAGTTACAGTTATATAAAGAGAATAACTTAAATGTTATAATTTGTACAATAGCAAGAATAACATTGCTTTGTATATGAAACCAGTGTCTTTTCTCAATAATTATCAAACCGGTAATAGACAATAAATAGTTTGCCATTTTCCACTATTCTAATTTATTTATTGAGTGATGATTATTATTGATACATTATAGCAGATTTTCTTGTATATTTCATATGATAATAGTTTTTATTTATTTCTCAATTAATTAGCAATTCAAATTTACATCATGTTGAACCCTATATAAAGTAACATGATAGTCAATGCATGATAGGCACATGCATTAAACTATGGATTCTTGTTTTATGATGCTGATCTTTTATAAATAATTTCTTACTTTTGGTTTTACTAAGTTGTATTAAATAAGCTTTATTTTCTTTGCTGTAGTTCTAGATGAATCACTACTGCTGCACAGAACATCCATCAGTTTCTCTGTTGGTGATATCAGTTTTCAAGACAATGTATAGTTTTTACTATAATCAGTGGCAAAAGTCTTCTCAGTAGACAGAGCTACTAAACATGTGCATACTTCTAATCTATGTGACATATGCATCTTTTTAGTTGTCTACTGCTGGAAGGAAACCAGGATTTTTTACACAGTAAGCAAATATTCTAGAATTCAGCTACATTCCAAGATGGTAGGGAAAACATTTTAATGACTACAGTAAACTCTGCATGCTAAAAACATTTCCTAAATTTATTATAAGTAGCATAACCTTCATTTGATTATAATTTGAAATGTGGATTAATATCAGCAATAACAAATGTTAATAGTCCCTACAAAGTAATCATTATGTATTTATGAAACATTTTCTGTTTTATTTTGATATTATCTACCATTTAACATAATTTATTACTACAAAATTTTAATATATTTATTAGTAGAAATTAAAAAGAAAGAGAACTAGCAAGAGTTCATCCAAGTAAGGTCTACTTCACGTCTTGGGGAGAGTCATGTAATAGTTCTCAATTAAATATTAAATAAATGAAGTATAGACCCTGATTATAACTTGTTGCCAATTTATAAATACTGCTTTGATCCTCACAGGAACATTATGAAGGGTTATGTTATAAGTCAATATTTTATGAAGAACAGAACAGAACATATTTAAAAGCATTAGACCAGTACTGTATAGGTATTTAAATGCCTGAGCATAGATTTAGATTATTTGAGGTTTTTTAGTTTGAATATGTATAATAATTTCTAAAATACATTTGTTATACTCTTAAATATTTTCCCATATGTTTTCCTTTCCATTCTAGTGTCATGCTACACAAATGTCATTAAACATTTCAGCATGACTCTTATTATGCTAAGTCCTTAAATAATAGAATAACTATTTCTCCCTCAGGTTGTTTGTTCATTACACTATTTACTTTTTTTACATTTTATAAAAAAAATCTCAATGGCAAAAAATTTTCAAAGTGTGACATTCTAGCCTCTCATAACATTGAAACTGAATAGGTTCCTCATAAAAAATTTGAAGCATGTATCCTTATTACATGTTGGAGCATCTTTTGGGTATATGCCCATGACTGATATTGCTGCATCCTTTGATAGTACTATGTCCAGTTCTCTGAAGAACTGCCAAAGTGATTTCCAGAGAGGTTGTACCAGCTTACAATCCCATCAGCAATGGAGGAGTATCCTCTTCCTCCACATCCTTGCCAGCATCTGCTGTCACCTGAGTTTTTGATCTTAGCCATTCTGACTGGTATAAGGTAGAATCTCAGGGTTGTTTTGATTTGCATTTCCCTGATGGTTAAGAATTTTGAACATTTTTTTAGGTGCTTCTCAGCCATTTGGTATTCCTCAGTTGAGATTTCTTTGTTAAGCTCTGTACCCTATTTTTTAAATAGGGTTATTTGGTTTTCTGGAGTCCAACTTCTTGAGTTCTTTGTATATATTGGATATTAGCCCCATATGGGATTAAGGATTGGTAAAGATCTTTTCCTAACTTGTTGGTTGCCATTTTGGCTTATTGATTTTGTCCTTTGCCTTTCAGAAGCTTTGCAATTTTATGAGGTCCCATTTGTCAAGTCTTGATCTTATAGCACAAGCCACTGTTGTTCTTTTCAGAAATTTTTTCCCCTGTGCCCATATCTTTGAGGCTCTTTGCCACTTTATCTTCTGTAAGTTCCAGTGTCTCTGTTGGGATTGCAAGCTGATACAATCACTCTGGAAATCAGTTTGGTGGTTCTTCAGAAAATTGGACATAGTACTATGGGAAGGTCCAACACTACCACTCCTGGGCATATATCCAAATGATGCTCCAACTTGTAATAAGCACACATGCTACACTATGTTCATAGAAGCCTTATTTATAATATCCTGTACCTGGAAAGAACCCAGATGTCCCTCAAGAGAAGAATGGGTACAGAAAATGTGGTACATCTACATAATAGAGTGCTACTCAGCTATTCAAAACAATGAATTCATAAAATCCTTAGACAAATGGATGGATCTAAAAGATATAATCCTGAGTGAGAAAAATCCAATCACAAAATAACACATGATATGCGATGCGTTAAATAGCTGGTTCTGCCAAAGCAGCACACTAGGCCAAAGTAGTTCCATGTGGAAGATGTTTTATTGAAAGGGAGAGACAAAGGAATTGCAAAGAGAGAAGAGGGGGAAGAAGAGAGCAAGGAGTGGGTGTTCTCCTTCTTTATATGGAAAATGACATAATACAAGTAAGGGTGGGAAGTAAGCCAAATGGGTTCTGGGAATATAGTGGTCATTGTTTTTGTGACTGGTCTGCATGTAGTAGGTCACACTGTTGCCTCATAGGGTTTGAATGCCTTGATGCCAACATACCTCCCTTCTTGTTATTATAAAGAGAAGGGTAGGAGAAGAGATGGGGAAGCTGATGGTGAAAAGGGAACAAGGGTGTCATGTCTCTTCAGCTGCTTCGTGGTGTCTGGGGTCATTTTCAATATTGAGGCATAGCTGGCTTTCACCATCAGGATCCACTTAATAATCATTCACATCAAGTTCCTCTGTGGATAGTGGCACCTCTGTGGGCAGTGGCTGATAATCCTGTAACAGGAGCTGATTAACAGTTTGGTTAGAAATTTTTTTGTATTTGTTGTTGGAGGAATGTAGAAACAGGATTAATGATGCAAGGAGCTGTGAATTAATAACACCAGGTAAGTGACTAGGAAAGGTGTTATGAAAGGTAGCATCCATTTCCATATATGATTTTCAAAACCCCCATAACTGTTTTTCAGACTTTGAAGTTCTTGATGTCTGAGTGTAGCTCCTGGATTTTATTTCTCACTATCCTGGATCGGTTGAAGTGTAGAAACAGCATTCTTCTTGGAGGAACAGGCAAAGACCACCTTCTTTAGCCATCAGGACATCTAGCCAGAGCAGGCAAAGACCACCTTCTTTAGCCGTCAGGACATCTAGCCCCTGTCGGTTTTGAAGCACCACAGCTGACAAAAAACAATCTGTTTCTGGAATCCCTTGGTTCGTGTATGTAAAAAAAGAGTGTCTTTCGGTGTTGATAGAAGAAATGATTGATCCGTGATCCTAGCATATGTATCTGACACAACCAATATCGGCAGCCCATACTTGTCCGGTCACCTTATACAATAATCTTTTGTCTGTTAAAAAAGAAAGCAAGTATAGAGATCATAATATTTAGATGGGGTAACAGATACAGTACTGATAGCAATTTGGAACGGTTCCTAGAACCCAGCTATGGAGCAGTTTCTTGAACCTATTTGGAATGGCTGTTTGTTTTCTGTGGGGTTTTCGTGGACTTCAAATATCTAGATGTAAGGGCTACTCTGGATGGAAATGAACGGCAGAGGGAAGATGAGGAACCCACAACTAATCCAGTGTCTAACCCAGTGAGGTCGAGTTCAGCTGCCAAAGTGGAGTCTCACTTATTGGGATAGGGGGCAGGACTAGTGGTCTTGATGTCTTCTGGAACTTAACAGAGAACAGTCCTGTTAGGGTCGATGTGTATAAAAAAGGGTCATATTTAGGTGGAGAAATGAAAGGTTTAAGGTGAGACAGATGGACCCTATGAGAGAGTCCCTCAGGTTTAGCAGCTGTAGGGGTCACAAGGATTACCTTAAAAGGGCCCTGCCATTTGGGAGAGAGGGGTGAGGACTGATGATACAGAGGAGATAAAAGGACTTGGTCTCCAATGTTAACAGGCAGTGGACAGGAGACAAAGTGTGACAAGGGTAGGTGGTGGTCAGCAAAGTTCCATAGGAGAGAACAGAGATGAGAAAGTAATGGGGTAAGCAAATGGTCTGGGAGGGGAGAGCACTTAGGTGAAAAACCAGGAGTTAGGATTGGATGTCCATACATGAGTTCAAAGAGCAAGATGAGGAGAGGTCACTTGAGGAGAGCTCATAGCCTGAAAAGAGCCAGAGGTAGGAGTTTTACCCAATCAAGGTGAAGTTCTTGTGACATCTTAACCAGAGTGGTATTTAAAGAGTGGTTAGTTCTTTCTACCTTACCTGAAGATTGAAGGTGATAGGGGAATGTGAAAATGCCAGGAAATGTCTAGGGCCTTAGATAGGATTTAAGACACTTGGGAAGTAAATTCAGGACCATTGTCTGATTGGATATAGACTGGGTTACCAAACCAGGGGATGATCTCTCAGAGGAGATCAAAGACTGTCCAAACCCTCTTGTTAGTTGTGGGAAATGACTCTACCCACCCTAAAAAGGTGTCTGCCAAGACTAGGAGGTACTTGGCATGTCTGATGGTGGGCATGTGGATAAAGTCAAGTTTCCAGTCAGTTACAGGAAGGGAATCTCTAGCCTGATTGGTAGGAAAAGGAGTGCTATAATACCTTGAGTTGGAGTCAGAAATCCGACGGATTTTGCAAGAAGCAGTCATAGATTTTAACTAGCATAAGTCTTCAGGAGTAGGCTGTAGGTGAGTCTTAACAAAAGAAGACAATGCTTGGCTGTTAGGATGAAAGAGTTGGTGAAAATAGGATGGGGTTTGGTTAGTGTCAGGGAATGAAGGTGGAGATGTAGATTGTAGTGTAAGAATGTCCTGGGGAGGGTGAGACAAGTCTAGGCCCCTAAGGGTCACAGCTCTTGTTTTCTCATGAGCTCAGTTGTTTCCCTTGGAGACAATAGAGTCATCTGTCTGGTGGGATCTGCAGTGGACAATCCCAATGACTGTGGGGAGATGGGAGGCCTGGCCATAATTTGGTTGGCATTAGTTACTGATCTTCCTTTTGTGGTAAGTAACCTGTGCTCCTTTCAGATAGCAGCGTGGGACAGGAGGATATAAAAAGCATATTTGGAATCTGTGTAGATGTTGAGCGATTTTCCCTGTGCGAGTTGAAAGGCACAAGTAAGGGCTACTAGTTCACCCTGTTAATTGGTAGTATGAGCAGGAAGGGCCTGTACATCCACCAACTTGGTGTCTGAAACTATGGCATAGCCATCTCTTCTTGCTCCTACATATAAAAGGGACCTGCTGTGTGTATACCAGATATAGATGGCCTGAGGCAATGTGCTCTATTGTATGTGTGAATGATGATGTAATAATTCCTCTAAAGTTTCAGTGCAGGAGTGAGATAGGAAGTGGTTAATATTGGGTTAAGGAAGAAGATTGGAAATATGAAGAGGTGGGTATGATGGAGAGTGTGGGGTCTTCTGTTAGAGCTACCTGAAGAGAAAGAACTATGGAGGGAGGTAAAGTCTGTAAGCCTTTATAATTAGGAGCTGTGACAAGTTATGAGAAGAGAAGATAGTTATAGGCAACCCAAATTTTAGTTTTTTGACTCCTGAATAAGTTCAATGGCTGCTAAGGAATGAATACAAGGTGCCCACCCCTGGATGGTTAGATCTAGTTGTTTTGACAGGTATGCTATGGGTGCAAAAGTAGGTCCCAGTTGGTGATCTAAGACTCTAAGGTTAAATCCCTCTTTTTCAGTTACATAGAGAGAAAAAGGACAAGCCAGGTCAGTGAAATGTAAAGCTGGGTCCTTAAGGAGGGGCTGTTAGAGCCTTTGAAAGGGCTTGGTAATAGGTTTGAGAAGAGGTTCATGGGTAGGGCCTGACACTGCTTCATATAAAGGATGAGAAAGGAGGGAAAAGGAAAGAACTCACGAATGTAAAAAACTGGCTATTCCTAGGAATGATAAAATCTCTTCTTTCATAGAAGGAATAGTTAGAGACTGAATCAGATTCTTTCTATCTAAGGTAATAGCTTTGAGGGTTGGGGTAATTGTTAGTCCCAAATAGGTGACCTGATGGGTGGACAGTTTGACTTTAGAAGGTGAGACCCTGTAGCCTTGACTGGAAAGGAAATTTAGAAGAGCAGAAGAGACAGCTTGGCTAATTTCTAGAGAGGGAATACAGAGAAGGACATCATCTACATAAAGTATGACCTTAGATTTAGGAAGAGACAGAGATAATAAGTCAGAAGCGAGGGCTTGACCAAATAGGTGTGAGCTATCCTGAGATTCCTGAGGTAGAACAGTCCAGGTAAGTTGGGAAGAAAAGTGGGTATCAGTATATGTCCAGGTAAAGTCAAATACGTTCTGTGACTGGGCATCTAGAGGGCAAGAGAAAAATGTGTCCTTGAGATCTAGGACTGAGAATTGGGAAGTCCTCAGGGAATAGTGGAAAGAAGTATGTAAAGGTTAGCCACAACAGGATAGAGAGGTACCACTGCAAAATTAATACACCTGAGGTCTTGACTTAGGTTCCTTAACTGCTAGTATAGGGTGTTAAAGGGGGAAAAACAAACGCAACGGAGTTTTTTTTTTTTTTTTTTTTTTTATGAAGAGGTAAGAAATGATAGGCTTAAGTCCCCTCAAGCTCTGGAGAGAGTGCGTATTGAGCTTGGATGATGTACCTGGTAGAGTCAAGTAATTAGATGACAACATGAGAATGGTGTTTAACAACAGAATGGTTCTGGACATCCCAGACTCGGGGCTCTACCTGTGAAGCTGGTAAAGGAAATAACATGGTAATGTTAGTAGATTGGCTGGCTAAAAGAAGGAGCAAAGGAATTGCTGGAGAGCTTGGGTTTAGGCAAATGTGGTGAGCAAAGGAAATAGAGGCTCCCAGCCTGGCTAGATCTCTTTCCTATAAGGAGACAGGACATGTTGGCACTACCAAAAAGGAATAGGTGAGAGGTATACCCCTAAAAGTGCAACTAAGTAGTGGGTTCTGGTGAGGGAAGTAAGGCTATCCTCCTACCCCAACAATACGAAAGAAAGAAGGAGAAGTGAATCCCCCAAACTCTTCCAGGACTGAGTAAGTGACTCCAGTGTCCAAAAGGAAGGAGATGGGCCACCCACATACTACAATATCTACCCAGAGTTCCCTGTTGAGATGGCAGTGGTCAGGTCAGTGGAGCTCGGGGCCTTGTCAGTCAGCCATAGCCAAGCATAGGAGATCAGTTGGAGGGTTATCTGGAGGTGATGTGCCTCTTTTCTGTGTAACATGAGGGCAATCAACAGACCAATGTCCCTCTAGGACATGGCCCCCTTGGCTTCTGGGGGTTAGGGGAGGCTTTTGCCCAATGACCTTACCAAACATATTTGTAGCAGGTACCTTGTGGTCTCTGAGTATTAGAAGACCATGAGTCTGGGACAGTGGCTGGGGCTGGTCAGAAAGCCTTTGCCAGCATATTGTACTTTTGTTTGCAGTCTTTCTCATCTCTTCCATGGTACACTTTGAAGGCCAGTGCTAAGACTTTTGCCTGTGGAGTTAGGAGTCCTTTCTCCCGCTTTTTCAGTTTAGGTCTTATGTTGTCTAGCTCTGAGAAAAGAAGTAGGTCATCAGAAGTTGCTTACCTTCTGAGTTTTCAGGGTCCAGATTGATATGGTGCAATAAAGCCTTTTTGAGGTGTTCTAAAAATTAAGATGGATTTTCCTGCTTATCTTGGACAACCTCTTAGAGTTTTTCAAAATTTACCAGCTTTAAGGCTATATTTCTTTGGCCCTCCAAAAGGCATGTAATAAACCTGTCTCTGGCTAAAATACTACCTGCGGAATTATAATTCCATTGAGGATCCTGATCAGGCACTGTCTGATCCAATTGGGTATGTTCTATCTTTTAGATGAATTTTAGCAGCATGTGTTCTCAGTTGTTTCCAAATTTGCTTGCGTTCCTCATAGAGTAAGTTATTAGTAAGTATCACATGTTTATCATGGAAAGTCAAGCTATAAGACTGAGTAACTCATTGAAACTCTTTAATAAAGGTAGAGGAGTTAGAGGTATAAGAACCTGGCCTCTAGTCTATCTGAGAAAGTTCACTCAGTGAGAAAGGATCATGTACTCTGACAAGGCCATCGATCCCAGCAACTTCTCTTAGAGGAAGAACCATTGCTGGGTCAGGTTTCTTGTGGGGAAATGGACATGGGGGTTTGACTGTGGCCATAGAGCAAGTGATAGGCAGGGTCAATGATAAGTGCCAAGGTATAACATATGGAGGGACCTGTGGCTGGCACAGAAGAAGGAAAGTTAGAGGTAGTAGGCTCTGGGATATATTGGTGAGGAGAAACTGAGGAAGCAGATTGGCTTTTTGGTAGTGCAGAAACAGGTCTGAGGTAGAAAGGAGGTGGTTTGTTAGATGGATCTAACATTGTGATGTCATCTAGCAGATGTTGTGGAGGATTCATGGCTACCAGGAGTTGGGTTGGATAGCAAGTAGAACAAATGGAAGGGTTGGAATGAAGATAGATGAAGATTTTAGCATAAGTATCCACTTCCAATTTACCAGTTCACTGACAGTATATAGTAACACCTGAAAAGCAAGATTTGGATATAAAGTAATACCTCATGATTCTGATAAGAGGATTTTAAGAGGGTCACTAATAACATTCTTAAAGAAATACAAGAGAACAATGCTAAACATGTAGAAGTCCTTAAAGAGAAAGCACAAAAGTCTCTCAAAGAATTACAGGAAAATAATGCTAAACAGGTAGAAGTCCTTAAAGGGAAAACACAAAAGTCCCTTAAATAATTATGGGAAAACACAACCAAACAGGTGATAGAATTGAACAAACTGATCCAAGATCTTAAAATGGAAGTAGAAACAATAAAGAAAACCCAAAAGGAGACAACTCTGGAGATATAAATCCTAAAAAAGAAATCAGGAACCATAGATGCGAGCATCAGCAACAGAATACAAGAGATGGAAGGGAGAATCTCAGGTGCAGAAGATTTCATAGAGAACATGAACACAACAATCAAAGAAACTGCAAACTGCAAAAAGATCCTAACTCAAAGCATCCAGGATGTCCAGGAAATAATGAGAAGGCCAAACCTGAGGATAGTAGGTATAGAGGAGAATGAAGATTTTCAACTTAAAGGGCCAGTAAATATCTTCAACAAAATTATAGAAGAAAACTTCTATAACATAAAGAAAGATGCCCATAAACATACAAGAAGCCTACAGAAATCCAAATAGACTGGACCAGAAGAAATTCCTCCTGACACATAATCAGAACAACAAGGGCTCTAAATAAAGAGAAAATATTAAAAGCAGTAAGGGAAAAAGGTCAAATAACATATAAAGGCAGACGTATTAGAATGGCACCAGACTTCTTGCCAGAGACTATGAAATCCAGAAGATCTTGGACAAATGTTATACAAACCCTAAGAGAAAACAAATCCCAGCCCAGGCTACAATACCCAGTAAAAATCTCAATTACCTTAGATGGAGAAACTAAATTATTAGATGACAAAACCAAATTCACACACTATGTTTCTAGGTATCTAGCCTTTCAAAGGATAATAAGTACTCCAAAACAAGGAGGGAAATTACACCCTAGAAATAGGAAGAAGGTAATCCTTCTACAAACTCAAAAGAAGATAGCCACAAGAACAGAATGCCAACTTTAACAACAAAAATAACAGGAAGCAACAATTAATTTTCCTTAATATCTTGTAATATCAATGGATCCAGTTCCTGAATAAAAGAAGACATAGAATAACAGACTGGCTACATAAGCAGCACCCAACATTTTGCTGCATACAAGAAACACACATCAGGGACAAAGACAGACACTACCTCAAAGTAAAAGACTGGAAAACAATTTTCCAAGGAAATGGTCCAAAGAAACAAGCTGAAGTAGCCATTCTAATATCGAATGAAATCGAATTCTAGCTCAAAGTTATCAAAAGAGACAAAGTGAGGTACTTCAAAGGTAAAATCTTTCAAGATGAACCCTCAATTCTGAATATCTATGCTCCACTTGCAAGGGCATCCACATTCATGAAGGAAACTATAGTAAAGCTCAAAGTACACATAGCACCTCACAAAATAATAGTAGGGGACTTCAAAACCCTACTCTCATCAATGGACAGATCCTGGAAACAGAAACTAAACAGACACACATTGAAACTAACAGAAGATATGAAACACATGGATTTAACAGATATCTACAGAACANTTGATCCTAAAACAAAAGGATATACATTCTTCTCAGAACCTCATGGTACCCTCTCCAATGTAATTGGTCGCAAAACTAGCCTCAACAGATACAAAAATATTGCAATTATCCCATGCACCTTATTAGATCACCACAGACTAAGGCAGACCTTTAATAACAACATAAATAATAGAAAGCCAACATTCACATGGAAGCTGAACAACACTCTACTAAATGATAACTTGGTCAAGGAAGAAATAAAGAAATTAAAGACTTTTTAGAGTTTAATGAAAATGAAGCCACAACATATTCAAATTTATGTGGCATAATGAAAGCAGTCCTAAGAGGAAAACTCATAGCTCTGAGTGCCTCCAAAAAGAAACTAGAGAGAGCATACACAAGCAGCTTGATAGCACACCTAAAATCTCTACAACAAAAGGAAGAAAATTCACCCAAGAGGAGTAGAGAGCAGGAAATATTCAAAATCAGGGATGAAATCAACCAAATGAAAACAAAACAAAATATACAAAGAATCAACCAAACCAGGAGCTGGTTCTTTGAGAAAATCAACAAGATAGACAAACTCTTAGCCAGGCTAATTAGAAGGCACAGGGACAGTATCATAGTTAACAAAATCAGAGATGAAAAGGGAGACATAACAACAGAATCTGAGGAATTCCAAAACATCATCAGATCCTACTACAAAAAGGCTATATTCAATAAAACTTAAAAAGTGGGATGAAATGGACAATTTTCTAGACAGATACCAGGTACTAAAGTTAAATTAGGATCATATTAATGATCTAAACAGTACCATATCCCCTAAAGAAATAGAAGCAGTCATTAATATTTTCCCAACCAAAAGAAAAAGCCCAGGACCAGATGGGTTTAATGAAGAGTTCTATCAGACCTTCAAAGAAGACCTAATTCCAACTCTCCTCAAATTATTCCACAAAATAGAAACAGAAGGTACTCTACCCAATTCATTCAATGAAGCCACAATTACTCCAATACCTAAAACACATAAAGAACCAACAAAGAAAGAGAACTTCAGACCAATTTCCCTTATGAATATCAATGCAAAATATACTCAAAATTCTTGCAAACCAAACCCAAGAATACATCAAAAAAATCATACATCATGATCAACTAAGTTTCATCCCAGGTATGCAGGGATGGTTTAATATGTGGAAATTCATCAATGTAATCTAATATATAAACAAACTCAAAGACAAAAATCATATGATCATCTCATTAGATGCTGAGAAAGCATTTGATGCAATCCAACTCCCATTCCTGATAAAAATCTTGGAAAGATCAGGAATTCAAGGCCTATACCTAAACATAACAAAAGCAATATACAGCAAACAAGTTGCCAACATCACACTAAATGGAGAGAAACTTGAAGCAATCCTACTAAAATCAGGGACTAGACAAGGCTGGCCACTTTCTCCCTACCTATGCAATACAGTATTTGAAGTCCTAGCCCGAGAAATTAGACAACCAAAGGATATCAAATGGATACAAACTGGAAAGGAAGAAATCTAAATATAACTATTTGCAGATGATATGATAGTATATATAAGTGATCCTAAAAATTCCACAAGAAAACTCCTAAGCTTGATAAAGAGCTTCAGTGCAGTAGCTGGATATAAAATTAATTCAAACAAATTAGTGTCCTTTTTCTACACAAAAGATAAACAGCCTGAGAATGAAATGAGGGAAACAACACCTTTTACAATATTCAAAAATAACATAAAATACCTTGGTGTGACTATAACTATAAAGTGAAAGATCGGTATGACAAGAACTTCAAGTCTCTGAAGAAAGAAATTGAAGAAGATCTCAGATGATGGAAAGATCTACAATGCTCATGGATTGGCAGGATTAATGTAGTCAAAATGGCTATCTTGCCAAAAGCAATCTACAGATTCAATGCAATCCCCATTAAAATTCCAAATGAATTCTTCACCAAGTTAGAAATGGCAATGCTAACACTCACTAAACACTAACCCCTAACATTAACTCAGGGTCACAGTACTTAAAGGTGCCATGGGGAATGCATGGGGACAATAGACATTGCAAACTTTATATGCCCCAGTACAGGGGAATGCCAGGGCTAAGAAGTGGGAGTGGGTGGGTAGGGGAGCAGTGCAGGAGGAGTGTATAGAGGACTTTCGGTATAGCATTTGAAATGAAAATGAAGAAAATATCTAATAAAAAAATGGAAAAAAGTCATTTTAGGCTATGAATGATGCATATCATAATACAAACATGTCAGAGAAGATGTGCCCAGTGATGAAATACTGGCATAATTGATATGCTTGCAACATATTTTTTAGTTAATTTATGGCCAGCTACACAGGAATGGCCTCACATCTAGTACTGAAAAATAATAGCGCAAACACATATGGCTTCACTGACCCTAATGAGTAGGCTACTACTATTGCTTAACAAAATGAATGTGCTATCTCTCTAAAGTTACCTCATAAACATTTGTGTTTTACAATCAAAATTGATTTCTGCTCTCAGTCTTGGTCAGTCACAGGGGAAACTCTTGTGTTCAGTGATCAGTGTACTCACTACATAGACTTGAGGATTAGACTATTTATGTAGTATAGTGTCAGGATATTTAGATGTATGTGGAGTACAATGAACAACCATCAGAATCACCCACCCTAAGGAACAGAGAACATTAAAGAAGATATGATTAAAAGAAGGTAAAAATCAAGAGAAGGGTAGGGTGTCCTTTAGCTATATCTTCAGTTTTGAAAAATACCTTGTACAGAGAAAGGGGGCAGGTCCTAAAATTCTCAAATAAAAAAAAATGAAGGTATGAATTAAATGGTACTTAAGATATTCAGGAGGCCTCTACAAGTCTCAAAATTTTCTCCAAATTTGTATAAGCAGTAATAAAAAAATAGGAAGAAGAAGCTCTGAACTCACTACAAATTTCTTTAGGAATGCAGATTTCTAGGATCACACCTATCTCTGGATAGGTGTTCTAGTTGGTGGTACTTTGTTGTTGTTGTTGTTGTTGTTGTTGGCTTTTGATTGTTTATGTTGTTTTATTATACAATCTACTACCACTATCCCAGATGTAGCACTACCACCAAGACTGGGCCCTCCTTTGTTAACCAGGACTCAAGAAAACAAACCACAGACCTACATAATCCGAAGGCAATAGTTCCTTAACTGAGTTCCATTCCTCTTTCAAGTTGTTTCTGATTTGACTCAAGTTGACAAAACTATCAAGCAAAATTGACCTACTGTGAACTCAACATACCAATCCATGTCTATCCAATTATAACCTGTCCTTTAATGTTTACCTCCAAAAATTCATGTAACTATCAGAATTTAAGTTCTAAATATGTCATTTTTCAAGTTTTTCAAAGATGAAAAGTTCAACATGTCTTTAAAAATTTCCAAGTTTCAGTCCTAGTTTTGTTTCTGTTGCTGTAAGAAACACTGTAACTCAAAGCAACTTAAGGTGGAAAGGGTTTATTTAATCCCTCGATAAAGGAAAGCTGCAGGAGGAATGCAAGGTAGACACTGGAAGATTAGCCATGGAGGGATGTTGCTTGTTTGCTTCCTCTCCATGATTTGCTCAGCTTACTTTCTTATACAAAACAGAAGAACTACTTATGAGTGACACCACTTATAAGGGGCTGTGCACTCCCTTATCCATCATAAATAAAGAGAACAGTGACATGCTTCCAAGCCAAACTGAAGAAGGCAGTCTTCCAACAATGTTTTTCTATTCCTAGGGAACTCTGGTTGCCATTTAAAAAACACGAAAATCATCAGTGTGCTATTTGCTCATACAAGTGCCTTTGAGTCATTCACCCTTCTGTAATAATACTTTTAAGCTCGCAAACTCATTAAACATGACTGGCCTAGAACAATTTCTTAGTTTTAAATATGTTGTATGCTTTGGATAAATAGATATGATTTCAACAGTCATCAAAAACTGTTCCATAAAAATTTATAGCCTTCAGTCAGAACTATAACCATGTAATACTCAATTTTGTAAAATATAAATATTTTTTGTAGAAGGTGCACAAAAATGAACATTCATCCATTTATTTAAGATATGCATGAGTAAAATAACAACCTTTCATAGTTTTGTTCTTAATTTATTATTGAATTGTTTAATGTAATAAACTTTTATATATAAAATATGAGACAATTGCCTTCATATATAATTCACTGTAAAGAGATACCATAAATTATACTTATCTATAACATTTTGCTCCATTTGTTCATAGCAATATGGTATGCATAATTCAAATTGAGTACATTTTCTTTTTCTTCTTTTACCTTAGAGATTTCAAGACATACTTTTTCTGTGCTGTCAAAGAGCTCTCCATGTAGAATAGGCCTGCCTTGAACTCACAGAGTTCCACCTGCATCTGCCTACGAAGTTCTGGGATTAAAGGTATATGCCACTACCTTAAATAGGTACAAAGGGTACATTTGTTAATTTATAGTTTGTATAAATAAATATATAAATTTATACATGCATTAATTTATACATGTATGTGTATGTATGTATGTATTGTGTCCAAGTTTTTCTTTATCCATGTTTCTTCTTTTATCATTGCTATTGCCAGACAGTTCTCAAAAGAAGAAATGAATGTGGTTAAGAAATTACTCAAAAGATTTTCAATATCCTTAGCCATTAGAGACATCTAATTTAAAACTACTTTGATATTTCAGTTTTCATTAGGAAGAATGACTAAGACACCTGACAATGGACATGTTGAGGCTATGACTAGAGAAGACCTCCAGTTTAATGTGAGCTTTGATGGATACTGGAGTCATATGTACCTTAAGTTACTAAAATACCAAGTTACTAAAACAAAGGAGCAATAGGAAGCACTGGATGGATATGGAAATAAACCAAGACATATGATAAAATTGAAGTTTGTCCTGTGAATATAGTATCGTTAATTAACTAAAATATACTGTATATCTTTATTCCCATAAATATCAGAGGTAGATCTGCCATGAGAACACATCTTGTCTATCAACATTATAGGATCAAAGTATGAAGTTCCTTTTGCTGTAAAAAGCTACAGATTATTAGAAGGGCATGGACAAATCATGATGAAACTAAATTAGATGCTTCCTTCCTAGTACCTGTCACTCATTTCTCTAGAATGTATGCATATTGGCATACTATATTACTCTACCAGCATGTTAACCTAAGTGTGCCCACAGTCCCAATAGTAGCAGTATGACTATCATTGTTTCAACAAAATATATTCTGATCTGTTTAGGCCTTTTCTATTTATTTAGCACTATAAATCCAATGTTTGAGAGTATATGTCTAAGCAAAATATGCCATTGTAGAAATATTAGGTATCAGTAAGAAAGGTACTACTTAGGACAAGATGTACAAAGAATTCAAATTTTCCATAGTTCACACAAAGTACACAAAAGTGATACATAACCAAAAATTTTTTGGTTACATGAATATAACGCCCTTGTCAAATTAGACTCTCTGTACCTACTGTTATGTTTATAGTTTGCTTCCATTGTCAACCACAGTCCAACAAACATCTTTCTACCATGGAAAACGATTACCCCAACTCAAAATCTATAGACGTGTAAGGCTTTTACATTTTACTATGGTTCATACCACTACTCTGGCATAGAGGCCGAATGCTCAGCCAGTCACAGTCTCATCAAAATGGATATTACTTTATATCCTATCATTTAGTATATCTTACCACTCAATACAATAGTTAAAAATGTCACATATGAACAAGAAAATATGTTGAAAGTACATGGTACTCATTACAATATTTATTAGTAATGTTTATTGTATTTTGCTATCCACCAAAGTCTAAAATCCTAGGTATTTATAAGATTTATATATTTGATAACCATTGTCTTGTGTTTTAGCTTGCATATTTTTCACATTGTTTGTACTTTTCCTTGTAATTGAAAACTGCATTTAAGTTTTCTGGTTATGAATCACTTATGTGTATTTTATGTGTAATATGGAAATAATTGAATTTTTAGTACATCTTGTCCTAATTTTGCCCTTTCTTCTGTGACTTTGACATCTATTTTAATATGTGACTGATAATTTAAATATGATGTGCACTTGCATATATCACTAAAAGCAAACTGGAGATGGTCACTTAGATGTGAATTACGTTAATAATTATATGCATCTAATATTATTTTATAAATGAACCTCAGTACAAACTGATGTGATTTTAACATTGCTTTCATTTGAATAGATTAAATCTTACCTTTTTTTAAAAAATATAATGCTCTCACAGTGTCTTATTATGTAGTTTAGGTTGGTAATGGACTTGGGATCCTCTTCCATTACCTTTGCTTTCTAATTATTGGGATTAAAGAAATGTACCACCATGACCAATTATCTTTTCACTCAAAAGCAGAGATTTTTCTAACAGTTTTATATGTGCAATTTTTTTCTAAATTTTATCAGTAAAATGGTGTTTAATGAATCTGAGACAAGCTACACTTAAATTATAGATATAAATAACCCCCATAGCTGTTATGTTACTGTAATGAGAATACTCACAGATTAGAAATTGGTATTTACATTCTAAAGGTAACTGTTCTCAATTCAAATACTGCTTCCCTGTTGTATTGTATCTTTATACTGAAGATTAGTGGTGTTGGGAAGCTATTTAATAGTTAAAAATTATCCAAGGAATGTGTTCACATTGCTTTATTTGAAATTATTTAGAATTATTGTTGAATTCGTCCTTTATTTTCTGTATGTGCCACTGAGCTATTCCATAATTTTGCAAATGAGTCCTTTTACTTTCTTCAAATGGTTGAAATCTCTAAATATTTCATTTTATTTTGAAATTTTCGTTAGAAATAGAGTATTTCTTGATGTTTGTCCAATTTAAATGATATTACATCAAGATTGTAGATATTGTTCCAAATATTATGTTTGTATGTGTTCATATTCTTATATGCAGGTTTGCATTTATGTATAAATGTGCACATAGGTAAATAGAGGCCAGATGATAGCATCTGCAATCATTTTATAGTTGTTCCTTATCATGTTTGTTCATGTATGGTTGGTTATTTTATATGTTGTTGTTATTATCTTCCTGTGAGGCTAGCACTGACCTCCAACTTACATAAGATGCTAAACCATTTTTAGGCAGTAGGCTCCAGCAATCAACCTGTCACTCTATCCAGAGTGCTTGTATGTCACTCTTCTGTGCTTCTGCTCCCTAATGTGAATTCTAAAAGATCAAACTCTGATACCTCACAAGCACATTATTTTCTAATCCTTGACCACATCTCCATTATAAATTGAACAAGACGAAAATGGCATAAATACTACTTACAGCTCTCAGAATATAATATTCAAATTTCTCATCTTTGAATTAGGCTCTTAACGTCTTCAGTGTTGAAAAGATTACTAGAGTTGTTTTTTATTCTTTTCCTTGAACATGGGTATCTTTCATCCAGTTAGAATTCAATCATTAAATCAAACTCTTTCCTGCAACTATAAATGTCATTTCAACAACTTACTACTGAATAAATTCATTCTTGCCCTTTCTGAACTCTGGCTAGCAGGCTGGTTCAACTCAGCCATTCTGGCTCAGTTTCCTTCAAGATGAATCATTCAAACTGACTTCTCATTTCTGACTGAATTGTTCTGCTTTGCCTGAAACTGACTCTGAAAATTTGTTCTAAAATTTTGGCTCCTTCTTATTTTCTGGTTCATTCTCTCTTCACCTACAACCTGTCTCTGTAAAATTGTCCTGGTAAAACTATCTCATCCCCCTTCTTCTGATCCTCTCCCCTCCCAATCTCTGTACTGTTTTTATAAGTCAATTATTTTTCTTATGTTGCTCTCATGAGAGTTGAGCATATTATATTTCTAACTCATTCTGTCAGATCTTCCTTTAAATCATTAATTTTTCTGCCTCTCTATTAATCTTCACTTTTTTTATTATTATTATTTTCTTTATTTACATTTCAAATGCTATCCCGAAAGTTTCCCATACCCCTCCCCCCACCTCTGTTCCCCTACCCACCCAC